>NW_026720685.1:0-16866 GCF_029784015.1 Lycium ferocissimum
AACGTTATGCAAGTACGACTTTTGACTAACTTCCGATTGTTAAAAAGTGATCATTTTGAATATTCCATTGAGTTCTATGATATATTTTGCCATGTACAAAACGATCCCAAAGGTTTTGTCTTTGACATAACTCGTCGCAACTCCGAAAAGGTATGACCTATGGCTATTGTCGACTTCCTTTAAATGATCTATCGTACGGATTGTTCTTTCGAGTCTTGGCAAACATTGTATATTTTATGTTGCATGTGGTTTCTCACTACTGCGCTCGTGCGGCTTGCTATTACATCTTTCAACTGCGTCCGGGCCGGGGTGTGTGTATTCGTGCAATTCCTTTGCATTGTTCACCGCGTCCCCTCGCTAGGGGCCGGGGCATGTTATATACATATATATATATATGATGATGATGTGATGACGGGAGGTGGCCGGGATGGCATATGATGATTCCTTTCACCGCGTCCCTCACTAGAGGGCCGGGGCACGTTACATATATATACATGATGATTTTACTTACCGCGTCCCTCACTAGAGGGCCGGGGCATGTTATGTATGCATATGTTCATGATGATTTCTTTAAATATGATACTCGGTCCGTTAATGATTTTGAAAAGCATGATTTACGTTCAAGGTAAGTTTTATGAGTTCGATTCTTTGTACTACTTTTAAATCCCACCTTATTTCCGTATGATCCGGTTTTGTGTTTACCGCTTTACATATTCGGTACATATTTCGAAATGCGACCCCCTTTCTTCGAGTACGTTTCATCCCGCGCGGTACGCGGGTGAGCTGAAGATTTTAGTAGAAGACGTTTCAGCGGAATTAGCTAGCTCCATTTCTTCCGGAGTGCGCGAGTCGGATTATCATGTTATGGTTTCATGTTACCGGGTTAGAGACTTTGCGAGACGAGTGTTGTGGGTATTAGATGTCGGTTATGTAAATGGCTATGTAAGCGGTATATTATTATGCGTTGTGTTATAAGTTTCATATCTTTTACAAGATTTTATTTGATTTGAGAAAAGCAAAAAGCATATTATTCTTCGATAAATTTTTGTTATGTATAATTGTGTCATGATTTGAGAGTCAGCGTGAGTATGACTATTATGTGAGTCCGCGGGTTCGCTCGGCCCTAAATAAGGGTCGGGTGCCCATCACGCCCTAACGGAAATTAGGGTGTGACATTCATCTTTTGGAAATCTCTAGAATTTTAAAGAAGGATTTGGAGGGAAAAGAATTGGAAAAAAATTTGGAGGAAAATAGGGGCACATGACCGGCCATGTGCCCCATAATTATATATATATATATGTGTATGATGACCAAGGAGAACACATTTCATCACTTTAGGTTCTAGAGAAATCAAGAAAAGAAAGGAAAAAAGAGAGAGGGAGTTCGGCTACAAGGGCCGGAGCGCCCTCCACTTTGATCATGAAAAATTTATTCCTTCATGTTTTCTTACTAATTAGATGGTCCTTATTATCATGGAGTAGTTGTTGGAGAAAGAAAACCATTCGTTTTGCAAGGAATCACTCCCTAGCCGAGTGAAGGAGTGAAGGAAGAAGGTAAGGTTCTAACCTTTTCTACATGTTTTATGGATGTTTTGGGACGTGTTGTAGCGTAGGAAAATGGATGAAAATCATGAAATGTTGTATGAGAGTGTGTGGCCGTGTGTGTTGGATTGTATAGGGATGAAGGACTAATTGAACTTAGCATGTTCTTGTGTTGTTGTAATGCATAGAAAATGAATGAAACTCATGGAATGTTGAATGTTGTGTTGTGGCCGAATATGGGCTGAATTGGTATAGGTATGTTGAACTAATTTTATGTTGCATTTTGGTGGTTGTTCATTGCGGATTATGTAGTGAAAATGAAGGTTTAACGACTTATGTTGGTGTTGCAATTGTTGCGGGCTGTTTTGAAAGTTAATATGGTTCTAATATGTTCTCTTATACTTATGAAGTTAGTGTGGAAATGTATGGAATTGTTGACATAGTATGAGAATTGGAAAGAAAGAAACGCATTATTGTTGTATTCATTAAGTTGGAAGATTTCGGGTCGCATAGCATATTGTTGAATTGTCTTGAAATATGGCCCGAATTGCCTAGAATGCGTTATGAATTGATTATGGATGTTGTCATTATGATTGTCAGTTTGGTTGTTGTTGATATGGGCCGAGCCATAATTCTCGGGACGGAGTATTTACAGAGGAGATGCTGCCCAAATTTTTGTAGACAAGTGAAGAATGGAAGAGTTGAACGCAAAAAGGTCTACTATTGACAATTGGTAAACATGACCATTTGCAAATTTTGGGCGAAACGGGATTCGAGATTGAACGAGCATAAGACGTCCGAAAGGTATGTGAAGCTACCCTTTTCTTCTTTTGGCATGTCCTAGGTGTGCTAGGCTTGAATTTGAGCCTCGGGGGTTATTACGTTCATCGAAATCCGATTACGAAATGGGGCACTATTCATTCGGTGCGATTGAACTAGAATCCTTATATCTTGTTGGAAAAATGCTCAAACGTCGTAACTTGCGGGAATGTAATCGAATTGCCTTGAAACTTCCATAAACCACTCCGAAGGGAGTGGGATATTTTATAAAACTTTCCAAAACCACTCCGAAGGGAGTGTGACATTTTATAAAACTTTCCAAAACCACTCCGAAGGGAGTGTGACATTTTATAAAACTTTCCAAAACCACTCCGAAGGGAGTGTGACATTTTATAAAACTTTCCAAAACCACTCCGAAGGGAGTGTGATATTTTATAAAACTTTCCAAAACCACTCCGAAGGGAGTGTGATATTTTATAAAACTTTTCAAAACCACTCCGAAGGGAGTGCGATATCTTATTATTCAGATTTTCCAAAAACCACTCCGAAGGGGTGTGAGATTTTATTATTATTACTACTGTTATTATTATGCCGGAAGGGCTAGGATTAGTATTATGTCGCGAGTGGCATGCTCGATGGGGCCGGGGGTAGCCGTATGCCGCGGTGGACATGCCGAAGGGGCTAGGATTATGTCGGGGCCGCATGTCCGATGGGGCCGGGATAGACGTATGTTGGACCGGCATGCCGAAGGGGCCATCATTTTATTCCGGGACCGGCATGTCCGAAGGGGCCAGGATAGACGTATGTCGGAACCGGCACACCCGAAGGGGATTACTAGTATTATTATCATTGTTATTACTACTGTTATTACTATTGTTGTTATTATTATTAGGCCGGAAGCGGCCGTCCGAAGGGACTATTTTATTTAAATATTTGATTCATGTCAGGTAACCTAGACTTGCTTACTGTTGTATTTCTCTGATTTACGCTTCCGTAATGCTTTACATACTCAGTACATATTCCGTACTGACCCTCCTTCTTTGGGGGGCTGCGTTTCATGCCACGCAGGTACACCCAGATGAAGAGAAGACTTGCTAGAAGTTGTCCCCGCGGAATTGGCGAGCTCCACCTCAGTTCGGAGTGTTGCCGAGTCAAAGTGTTCGTGTCATGGTTTTAGCATATGTTAGAGACTTTGCAGACAGTGTCCTGTGGATAGCGCGTCGGGAAGTGCGGATGATTTGTAAATGTTAAAAGAGTATGCGTTTTCAGATAATGATTATTGTTTGAAAGGTTTCATGTTTCTTAAAAATTTTCGAAATGACAGGTTTTAGTAACGCGAACGTTTAAGGGTTCGCTCGACTCTGAGGAGGGTCGGGTGCCCATCACACCCTAGTAAGGTCGGGGTGTGACACTTATCATATCATACATACCTTATCATCTCATACATGCATTATTATACCATACACACATTGTCATATCATACATACATCATCATCGTTAGTTCACGTCCGGGTACCCATCGTATGCAGCCCACCAGTGGTGGTCATGTCCGCCCTTTTCTCAGTACGGTGTAGTCGCACGCAGCCCACCGGTGGTGGTCATGTCCGCCCTTTTCTTGGTGCGGTGGAATCATATGATCACACACATCACGCATTCATCATCATTCATGTCATAAGCTCATCATTATACATACCATGCATTCGTCATCATACATAACATATATTTATCGTTACCATACTTTTCATAGACATATCGTGGCTTATCTTAACTTAACGTCATCAAAGCATATATACATACCATATACTTAACATCATACATTTTATAGGTACATTGTAGGCTAGGATTAACATACATATCATAGATTTATAATTTTCAACTGCCTTAATAGCATATCACGGCTCTATTATAATTTGGTATCATTACATACATGCATATACATATATCATCACAACATATGTTGGGACTCATAGGCATCTATAGCCATGTCAGGGTGATGTAAGGTCGTGGAACCCCGATCACATTATGGAGTAATCAGATCATCGTATCTCACCTTGAAGGGACTACCATTTTAAGGTGAGTGTACCTAAGAAGAAGCATCAATAGAATCATACTTAGAGTTGCTGACTTCGTGGCGTCATTCCTCACTCTAGGACTCCTTACATTTAACTCGTCATCGTCAATTATCGTGCCCAAGCCTTATCCCTCTTCTTTATCTTATACATGTGTAGCTCCCTATAGTCGTAGGCTCATCGTCATTACTATCGTGCCCATAATGTATATCTCTTATCTTTCTCTCGTAAGACTATTTATGAACGTAGGCTCTTAGTTCTTCGGAGTTTGGGAGATTCATGGAGACGGGGAAGATCAAGCCTTGAAGGAAAGAGGCCAACATTTTAAGATGGGTCTATCAACATTGAATAATAGCAAGGAGTCGTATGAAGATTAATAACTTTGTAGAAATCTTGCATCATAAGTTTTAGGATCTCTAGGCTCGGCTCATCATCATATTCATATCATACTTCTTACTTCATCTCATGCGAGCTCTCTATAACATAGACTCCTCATTTCCGATACATACATATGTGTAGAGAAATTATAGAGAGATAGGAGAATTCATACCATCGGGTCATGCCTTAGAAAGAAAGGTTGAGCCTTACATACCTTTGTCGTTTAATTACTCGATTGCTTGCTCGTCCTCTTTTAATGCATTCGTTAATACCTTCAATGGGATTCGTATCAACATTAGTTAGAAAATCATGAGAGCGTACTTACTAAAGCTATAGAAAATTGGACAGCATTTCCTTTGTTTATATTACTTTCCGCCATATTCCATATCAACCCTCAACATTCATAACAACGATCACAATATCCTAAACAACAAGCATCATCCATTCGCATTATCCACATTTAGAAATTTCACTCCAAATTCTTCATATTCATGACCAAAGTCCATTATCGCGTTCTTTCACATTTAATACTCCTTCCATGTTTTAACTATCATTCATAACGCATTTATAACCTTAACATATCCATTTTCATGATTCAATCCAACCACTATTCCAAAATGACATTATTCATCCCTTTGATGACCCATTTGCTATACACTTCTACAATTCATGTGTTCTAACTTATAAATACTTCAAATAGCATTAATATGTCATGAAACTTACCTTAAGTAATGGAGGAACAAGCTTTGGATGATATTACACTTCTTGCACCAAAACCCTACTTCATCTCTCTTGGGTTTTCTTGATTTGTATGACTTTTAATGGGTTTCCTTCACTTGATTCACTTGATTTCTTGTTGTTGATCTTTGGTTTCTATTGATTTCTCATGGATGAAGTGTTTGGAACTCTCTAGAGGTTTCTTGAATGGTGGAAGATGAAATAAAATGAAATGAGGGAGGTCCTTATATAAAATCAACTTCAGTCCCGATTGGAATATACGGACCAACATACGGTCCGTATAATTTCTACTGACCGTATGTTGGACCGTATATTTGGTCCAGTAGATCATGAAATTCTGGGCTGGACATACGGTCCGTAGATTTTGTACGGCCAGTATGTCGTGCCGTATGTTTGATTTTAGAGTTGTTTCGTCGACTCGTTTGATCTCCGATTCTTATGGAACCTTCTTAACACTTGTTCCTTACTTCAATACCATTATAAGGGGCATTATAACTCTTCCTTAGGGCATCATTCATACACCATTAGTTCAACACTCGAAATTCTTATTCGTTACTCGACATACGACTCGCTTCCCTTAACAACTTTCTTTCCTTAACTCGAATGTCTTTGGAAATCTTAATTAAGATCATCAAATACTATTTCTTACTTGTCCAAACCTCGTATACATCATACCCCTCGCTCGTCTATTCACTGTACACTAGCGGAAAATTTTTGAGGTGTAACATTCTTTCCCCCTTTTGGAACATTCGTCCTCGTATGTTAAGTCGTTAGGGATTCTATAAAAATTTCGCCAGAGTTCCCCCTGTAATATGACACTACCATCCTATCACAACAACCCATAATATCATTGCCTCACAGGGCCACAACACAATAGCAATATAGTTTTGGCCACACACGACCCAAATACACAAAAGGAAAGCATTCATACCTTATAATCCTGACGTCTCCTCTTGGCCCTCTTCCGGGGGCTGAAATAAGTGTGGATATTTGGATTTCATGATTTTCTCCGCTTCCCACGTCATTTCCTCACAATTATTATTGCTCCACAAAATCTTAACTGAGGCCACTTCTTTGTTTCTAAGCCTCCGTACTTGCCGACCTAATATGGCAATAGGCTTTTCATCATAATCTAACTTTTGTGTCACTTGAACATCACTTACGGGGACGATCCTAGTAAAATCTCCAACACATTTATAAAGCATCAAGGCATGAAAACTGGATGGACTAACTCCAAGTCGGGAGGTAGATCTAATTTGTAAGCCACTTGGCCTACTTTGCGCACAATTCCATAAGGTCCAATATACCGGGGACTTATCTTCCCCTTCTTGCTAAATCTCATAACGCCCTTCATTGGCGACACTTCCAAGGATACCCAGTCTTTCACTTGGAATTCCATGTTTCGTCGGTCCTTTTTCTTGCTCAATAATGATATTAAGTCTTACATGGTTTGTAGGTCTATTTCACTTGGTTTCATCGGTAAAGTATAAATACTAGCAAGTTACATAATCATTCTTGAGTAATTCGTGTGCATACATCCATACCATATACATGTATCCATATCCGTATACATATTCGTGTTCGTGGCCATATTTTCGTCCATACTCGCATTCACCTACATATTCATTTTCATAGCATTTCCATATCCATAACATTTTTGTATTCACATTCGCATCATATACATATCACATATATTACATTTGCTTGGCATATTCGTACTCATTTAGATTTCATGTACATAGCATTTACATAGCATACCCGACCACGAAGGTTCAGTGTCGTACATAGGCACGTATACATATAAGGTCATAGGCATCTTTGGCATCGTTACTATCGTCGTTCATTACCTCTATCTGTCACTTCTTAGGGCCTATCGTTCAATCTCTATGCTTAGGTTCTCTTTACTCGCTTCCCCCCCTTTTTTTTTGGGTTTTGCCTGTACCATTTTTAAATCCGTCGCCTCGCCTTCCAATCTCTAATTCTTATATCCCTTTCTATACTACACCTTATTCACGCCGTTTCCCATAATTTATAGCTACGATAGTTCATGTGTGAAGTCTTAATATACTCATCTTATATTTTGCAATCACGTGGCACAACCAATATAGCAATCTGCGCAAGGATGTATTTTACCTAGCTCATCTAGCAGCTACGAGTCGTTGTCTTGATTCGCTCCAATTAACAACTTTTGTTTCATGAGAATATTCACAATAGTAGTAGGTCTAGCCATCCGTACCGTCTATGTAATGTCACTTACCTTTCTTCGATACCCGAAATTCACTCATAGCATCACCTTTTTTTTTCCCTTCCTTCCCATTTCGAATTGTTCCTCTCCGTCCTATAATCGACTTATAGCAATCGTAGATGCGTTTTCCCTTAAAACTCGCCATTTTGTTTTTCTTTGTTTTCAAGGATCTAAGTCTCCTGTACTACTAACACCTTTTATCGCCTCATACTCTTTCACTCTCGATTTGCCCCCAACGTTGATTTTCAAAACTAGTCATGTCTATTTGTCGTTGATGATGGCCTTACTTTATCGCTTTATGATCGTACGGTAAATTCGTAATTCATGGCCACATTTTTCTCTCCAACTAATTCTTTTATACACTTTACTCGTTCCGTCCTAGTGGAGGATATTTGTAGGAGACACGTCTTTCTTTTCTCATAGTACGACTATCTCTTAAGCATGCGCACTTCGAAAATTTCCTCTTCCTTCTATATTCGTACTCAATTCTCCATATTCTTTCCTTCTCAACTTATCTTATTGCCTCCCATTTTATAATTAGTCCTTTATTCCTCGCACAGGGAATCCTATCCTTAATTCCACATCGCTTTATCCTTTAAAATACGTCACCTTTATACACTCCGTCCTCAATCACTCATTTGTTAGCCTCTCTCTCTTCACGACAATTAAATGTCTACGGTTCCAATTTCTTTTAGATTCCACGGAAACATTTTGGCAAGGCTCCTCTTGTAAACATAACAATCCCAAACCTGCACATAGCCCAATAAAAAAAAACACGTCCCATGCCTTAATAGGACATGTATCGGGACCCATATAATATGCGACTCAGTAACATAAGATCACTTACCATTAAAGGATATAATTAATAGAGCTTGTCTCATAAGTTGTGCCCGCACACTCGGTCTAGAATTTTAATATATATATACATGCACATATTATTATATATCACACATATATATACTTGTAAATACGATTCTATATTATATATACAATTATAGTCATCTTATTTATTGGGTTGGCTATCTCCACACAATCATCACATCGAGATTAATATGTGACATAAGGCTTGAACCGTCGGCACATACATATCATGAGATATTAATGAAAAATCAGGTCAATATCGAGGGATACTCATGATGTCGCCCGACTAATGCTTAAGTATGTTTTGGGATCCATCTGGGCATTTCTCTTTGATCTCTATTTTGCCTTCTAACATCGTAACCTTTGCCTTGGAGGCCGTACTAATGATGAAGAGCCAACTACCACTCCCGTAGATCGAACCTTATCTTTACCACATAGCGATGGACAATCGCGCCTAAAATGGCCTGACCGAGCACAAGCATAACAAACATCTGAACCCGAGCGGCACGGTCCAGAATGTAACTTCCTTGTTATATCCCGTATTTTTGCACGTTGGAATATTTCAAGTTGGATTGCGACAAGTTGTGGATAAGACTTTTAATTTCTGATTTTGTTTTTGTTTTAATGCACAAGTTGCATATTCATCTTTTCATTGGTATGGAGTGTTAAGGGTAAATTTGGAATAAGGAAAAGTTTGGGATGTTGAATAAGTTATACGGATTGTATGGAGTTTTGGACATATCCGGTATGCAAATAAAGAGATCGGTATATAAAAGTTTTAGGTCTCGAAATAATTTCCGCGGATGAACGAACCATCATTTGTAAACTACGGTAGGTCGCAAACAGATTTTCGAATTATGCTGATTGCTACGATGACTTCGGGCAGCTTTTATAAGGGGCTTAACCCCTCATTTTCAGCCAAAAAAATCAGACCAAAAACATCCCAAATATTCTAGAAAATTCCCCAACCTTTCACCACTAACTTTTAGCCCGAAACCAGGTATAATTCTCAAATTTCGGTCCAGACAGCGTATAGTTGCGGCTTCAAAACTGCGTATTGAGGCTTTGTGGCTTAAGTTCAAGGTGGAGGACTAAATATATAGCATTATCGAGGGAAAAGTATGAATCTCTTTCTATTTGTGTTAATATTGGTTTATTTACGGAGAAGGAGTGGAAAATCGTTATAAAATGGTTACGTGATGGAAATATGGGACAAACACCATATGGAATGTTTATGAAGTATTTTGAAATTGGAAATATTATGGTTAATGTTGGTATTGTTGGAATTGTTGTTGGTGTAAATTATGAATTTGGAAGAGAAGAATGTGTTTGGTGTTGTTCTCGGGTTGGAGACAATTTCGAGGTGAGTTGGGATATGGTTTTGGTTGTTTGGAAAAATTGTGTGAATTGTTTAAAGCGTTCTTGAATATTGTCCGTATGGTTTTGGATTAGTAATCGAATGTATAAATGTTGATATTGGTTTGAATGTGAGTGAGGGAAGTAAGTATGTCGGAATATTATGAATCTTTGTGAAGTTATGTAAAAAGAGCTACTAATGTTAGAAATGCATTTTGAATTGATTGTTGATGTTGTAGTTTGGTTGTTGGTATTGTTGTTGATGATTTGGCGAGTTGAATTCTCGGGGGGTTGTTGAATTTATAGGGGAAGTCTTTGCCCAAATTTACGTAGATAAAAGTGATGGCATGAAATTGAATTCCTAAGTGTGTATGGCTAATGTTTGGTATGGGTTGATGTTATTGTAGATTTTGAGCCCTCGGCCGAGACTTGAGTTGGATTAGCTTAGGAAGCAATCCAGGTAATGAAGCTTACCCTTCTTTTCTTTTGGCATGTCTTAGACGGGATTAAGGTATGACATGATTTGTGCCTCGGGGTAACTCCATTCTTAAGTTTGGAGTATGTTTGTGATTCGTATTTGCTTTTGATGTTGGTATCCTTAGTATGGTCAGGATATGGTTCGTATGTCTTTGATATGATTGAGTTTGAAATGTTGTGTAAATGATTCTTATATGTTTCTTGATATTCGTATCCTTAATGCGGTCGAGTTATGATCCTTACGTCTTTTGTATGATTAAATTTCTAAGGTTGCAAAAGAGTTATATTTTCAAAAGAGTTTTGTTTCAAAAAGAGTTTTGTTTTCAAAAAAGATACGTTCCTAAACGATTTCGAAACTACGAACGACCGTAACTTTCAAGAGAGAGCTCGGATCGCTTTGATTTCTTCGCAAATGATTTCATGACGGGTAAGGATTTAAATTTTTATAGGCGGGCCCGGATTGGGTTGACGCTCGTCCGTGGGTCCCGCGACTTTTCTATGTTGGTTTTAAATGACCTATTTTTTAAAAAGGGCTTAATACGACCACATTTTTCGATTATTTATTTCCCGAGTCTGAAATAAGGAATGCATGATTATTTATTTTGATATCGACACAACACACACACACACACAAATAAGGATTTTATGTTCCGTAGAGATTTTGACCTATAGTTCGGTTTGATACTTGGAGATTCGAACTACTAGCATGAAATAGCTGATATAAATGATGATGTGTATGATTATGGATAACGATATGCAAGTCGAAGCTACCTATCTGCGCCGAAGAGTTATAGCCCCTATAACGTTATGATGTGTGATGGGGTCAATATCTTGTGTTGTGGCGCATAGGGTGGTGTCTGGCAAGGTTCCACTATATATATATATATATATGGGATACGTCCCAATGATGAGGCAACAAAACACTAAGCCGAGAAGGCTACTTGTTATCTATTCATACACATACTTGGGTGGTATGATAAATATATGGCTACCTATCTCTACTCAAGTTAATATCGCGACAAGGTATGCCATATATATATATGGGTACGCCCCAAAACACAAGTCATAACCATATAACAAAACAACAACCACACATACCATATAACAAAACCACACTTGTGACCCACGCACCACGGACCTAAGAGTGACAATGACATCATATGATGGGACAGGCCCCCGTCGTACCCCGAATGACAACATATGTACATATCAAAAGGTTATACCACGAAACTATGCTCCGAACAAAGGAGCACTTTGAAATAGCCGGATGGATCTCCTAGTGGCGGATCCCCGAAACGAGCGTCCCGCGGGCATGAAACGCCCCCCGAAGAAAGGGGGTCGGACGGAATATGTACCGAGTATGTAAAGCATGAAACATAGTAAATGGAATCATATCTCGAGACAAGGTGAACAGATTCAATGCAACAACGAATTTCATAAAACTTGCCTTTGAACATATTTCATCCGTATCGTTCTCATATCAATATCACTATAGTATTTCATAATCAAAGTTTCATAATCATTTCGTATATCACATATATAACGTGTCCCGGAGTCCCTCTAGTGAGGAACTCGGTAATTATAATCATAACATCATAAACATAAGCATATACGTGTCCCGGCCCTTTAGTAAGGGACTCGGTAATAAGGAATGTATGCCCTCCTGGCCTCCATCTCCAAATCATCATATATCATATCATCATCATCATCATATATATATATATATATATATATATATATATATATATATAACGTGTCCCGCCCTCTAGTGAGGGACTCGGTGAATAGTATAATAGTTGTGCGCACGAGAACATACCCCGCCCGGACTCAGTGAAGGATATAGCGGTAGCACGAGCAGAGTAATAAGCAACCACATATATATATAAAACATTTTTGAGACTCAATGAATAGTAAACCAAATCAGTTCTCGGACATTAGCATATTACATTTTATGAAAATTAAGCATACTTATGCAATTCCTTTTAAGAATAAGAACTCCTATGCATCACATACTAGTCCATCATGTAATAAATAACGAGATCATAGTTCCATTATATCAACATTTTCAACATTACGGACGAATAACAATCACATGTCATACTAGCAATTAGAGAGTGGAGTCACCCCGAGGCTCGGATTATATCTTACTTACGTCTAGGACATGCCAAAAAGAAGGAAGGAATAGGCTTTGCGTACCTTTAGCGTTTAGTCGTATAATAACTTGTACTTGCTGCCCAACAACACTTATCCTATATCAAGATATCAAGAGCTACAGTTAGTCTACAAAGGATTTTAATACGCACTCTAACGCTCACAATCCCTTTCAAATATTTAGACGACGTTTCGTTCGCATTCAAACCAACTAGTGCTACAAGCTAACATTGTTAGTCATTCCTTTCCTATATCATTCCAAACTTGTTTAGCATGACTTAGGGAACTTTGGACAGCTTGTATATCATTCAATTCAGTCCCAACTCACGGCCAAACAGCCCATACAACAATACCATTTCACTTTTACTACATGTTCATAATGACATTCAATCATTCAACAACATTACTTCACTTCTAACCTCAAAACAGTCCACGGTTTGGACTGCTTATACATCTCAACTTGATTTGTTTCACTAACACCTTAATTCACATATTCAACATACATACAATATATCACAATGTGCACAACAACAACAATCAAAATTTGGCACAAAACAGTCCATAATCTTCCCTAAAACGGTCCCCCTTTACACGGCTTCAATGCCATTCTTACAACTTCTCGATTTTCACTCATTTATCCACATTACAACACCTTCAATCCACATCCAATATATATGCACAAGAAGACCAAACATAATTCCATTCAAGTCTACAACACATGGCTCATTTAAACTTTAAGAAAACAGCCCAATTCTAACATGCACATCATAAACCAATTCTACAATCTTAGTTCCATTACATATGGTGGCATACATTTATTTACCAACAATACATGCAAAATGGAACCAACCATGGCTTCACCAAGCTCACGGCTCAACCTCAAGTTCAACCACAACAACAACCCAACAACAACATGCATGAATTATACATTCAAATCTTCATACAACACAAGAACAATGATCATTCTTACCTTGTAACTTGTCCTTCAAACTTGGCCGGATCTTCAACTCTATGGAATGCTACACCTCCTTGTCTCTACCCAACAACTACCACACGTCCTTATACACTTGATGAGGAATTTATCTACTTGGAAAAATTGATTTTTGGATCAAAATGGAGGAGGGTGTTCTCGGCACTTGTAGCCGAGAGCCTCTCTCTCTATCTCTATACTTTTCCAACTTTGAATTGTTGAAATGAAATTCTAGTTGGGTTGTGAATCAGCAATTCCCTTTATATATGCAGTCCACAAAGTGGACATGTGTCCCACCCAAGTTCTTAGCCAATAAGAGTTGGCCAAATCCCCAAGTGGGACCCACACGGCCACTTAGGCTCACTAATGATGTAATTAAGTTCTTAATCTCACTTAGTCATCCAATCTTGGTCAATTAATCCTTATTTCCAATAATGTTCTTATACCAAACGAAATTCATAGGCTATTTGATGCATCGAAACGAAATCGGGAGATGAAACCCTTACCGGGAACCCTAAAACCGCTTTGTCTTTAACTTGTCGCACTTAGCTTTATAATGTCCCTATGTAAAGATACGGGACATAACATTCTTCCCCCTTTAGGACATTCGTCCTCGAATGTTGTCCTAACCCCACCGGGTCTTATAAGAATCGGGGAAAAGGGTTCTTTTATCAATAGCACCTAGATTGATCGATCATTTACATATTTAAGCAAGGAGTTTAGATTACCGCAAGCGTAGTAAACAAATGGGGATATTTCTTCTTCATCTCCTCTTGACTTCCCAGTCATCTCTTCCCGTTATTATTCCGCCACAATATTTTAACCGAAACCACATCTTTGGTTCGCAATCTCGATCCGACGGTCAAGTATAGCTATCGGCCGCTCGTCGTAGGACAACTTTTCGTTACTTGGACATCATCCGGGCAGGAAACACCCTAGACGGATCACCTATACATTTTCGAAGCATGGACACATGGAATACCGGATGCACCGCCCCCAAATTAGCTGGTAGATCTAATTCGTAGGCAACTTTGCCTACCTTTCGGATAACCTGATAAGGTCCAATGTATCTCGGACTCAACTTTCCTTTCTTACCAAACCTCATAACACCCTTCATGGGTGACACCTTCAAGAATACCCAATCGCCAACCTGGAATTCTAGGTGTCGACGTCGATTATCCGCATACGACTTCGTCGACTCGGGGTCGCCAGCAATCTCTCGAATAAGTTTCACTTTATCGACAAAACCGTCGAATCATATCTCGGGCCTATCAACTTAGTCTCACCCACGTCAAACCAGCCTATAGGTGATCCGCACCTCCCGCCATATAGCAGCCTCATACGGTGCCATCCGGATACTAGCATGGTAGTCGTTATTATACGCAAACTCGATAAGCGCCGGTGTGATCATCCCAACTACCCCGAAATCAATGACACAGCCCGTAACATATCTTGTAGTGTCCGGATAGTACGCTCGCCCGTCCGTCGGTCCGAGGATGAAATGCCGGCCGAGACTCACCTCGGGTCCCCAATCCCTCTTGAAAAGATCTCCGCAAATTAGCCGTAAACCGGGCTCCCCCGTCGAGATAATAGCCGTAGGAACCCCATGTGCAATCTTACTATTTCCTTGATATATAGTCCGGCATAATCTTCCGCCGAATATGTAGTCCTAACTGCGTAAAATGGCCGATTTCGTCAACCTATCAACGATGACCCGGAACGCAGTCATACTTCCTTGGAGTGCGAGGTAGACCCGTGACGAAGTCCATATCGATTACCTCCCATTTCCGTGTAGGAATCTCCATCTCCGCAATAGTCCCCCGGCTTTTGATGCTCGGTCTTAACCTCGCCGACAATTTGACACCGAGCAACAAACTCGCTATATATCTCTTCATGCCATCCCACCAATACACAGTGCATCTAAGGTCATGATACATCTTAGTTGACCCCTGATGAACAAGAGTAACGGCATAGTAAGCTTCCCCATAACCTCGTTGCCGTAATCCCGCAACCCCGTGTACACATAATCCGCCTTTGTAACGAAGTGCTCCGTCGATGTAACTTCGAATGGGTCTCACCTTTCCCGATGTGCTATATCTCTATAATGTACAAGAATAGGGTCCTCATACCCCCGGTGTTTCTTTACCTCTTCTACAATAGACGACTCCGCAACACCTCGCACAAATATTCTTTTCACCTTCGTGAGTCCAACAAACGAACTCCCAAACTCGGTTAATCGTCGAACCTCGTGGACTATCTCTTTCTTCCCCGGCGGTACATCTCGCTAAATCGCCCATAGATTTACTACCGAGTGCGTCCGCTACCACATTGGCCTTTCCTCGGGTGATAAAGTGATGTCAACATCGTAATCTTTTTCAAAGAATTCTTAGCCATCTCCTTTGGCCGCAAGTTCAGCTCTCCTTTTGCTTGAAGATGTACTCCGGAGACTTTTATGATCCGTATAAATATCAACATGTACGCCATATACATAATGTCTCCATATTTTCAAAGCATGAATCACCGCCGTTTAACCTGTGTCATGTGGTGGGTAATTTTCGTGTTTTCTTCGAGTTGTTTGGAGGTATAGGTTATAACTTTGCTACGTTGCATTAACACGAACCTATCCCAACACCAAGCATCACAATAAATAACATAGCCATCCGGCCTTCCGGGAGAGTTAGGACCTGGAGCCGTAGTCAATTTATCTTTCAACAGCTTGGAAGCTCCGTTCGCAAGCATCGCTCCACCGAAACTTACCGCCTCTCGTGTTAACCTTGTTAAAGGCGCCGAGATCGAGACAAACTTTTTCCACAAACCTCCCGTAGTAACTCACTAACCCGAGAAAACTACGTACCTCGTGAGGGTGTTGTAGTGGTCTAGGCCACGCCTTGCCCTCATTTTCCGCGAATCTACCCGAATACCGGCACCCCAACATTACGTGCTCTAGAAAGTTACCGAAGTCAACTCGTAACTCACATTTAGAGAACTTAGCATATAATTTCTGATGCTGGAGAACCCTAAGTACCGTCCTCAAGTGGTCTGCATGTTCCCCTTCTGACCGCGAATAAATCAGAATGTCATCAATAAACACAATCACAAACAGATCAAGAAACGGGGCTTGAACACCTCTAAGCCCATTAGATCCATGAACACCGCCGGGAGCATCGGTCAAAACCAAAGTGACATCACATTAAACTCGTAGCGCCCATACGGTCCCGAATGCAGTTTTCGGATGTCCGCCTCCCTCACCCGCACTCGATGATAACTCGACCGCAGTCTATCTTCGAAAACACTTAGCAC
>NW_026720686.1:0-9309 GCF_029784015.1 Lycium ferocissimum
GGGGCGTTATATGTGTACGGGATTTAATGATATATTTGGGATAATGGTACATGTTTTAAGGGGAAGTTTGATGCCCCACATGCTTAGTTGATATAGTTAGTTCGGAGGATATTGTGTTTTGCTTACATACCGATTTTTCTACCCCCCCTTTCTTGGGGGCGGTTCTGGCCGGGATATAGCCGGGGAGCCCCCGCTTAGGGTCCCTTTTTGGGTTTTTTTGAGGGGCCCCCTTGTTGGGAGCCCTTTTTGGTAAAAAGGTTTTTTCATGTATATCCGTCTGCACGCACGGGGTTCGTCCCGTCAGTATATATATATATCCGTATGTTCTCATATGTATGTGAGGCCCGTGTATAAAGTGTGGGTTATGGTTCCGTACGTACAAGTGTATGCGTATATACGTTTGGGCGGTTATTTACGCGCGGCCTCGGCGGCTCGCCTATGTATGTATTTATGTAATATGATGGCCGGTGTGGCCTTGTTGGTATTTTTCGAGCGAGTAAATTTTTGGTTGGTAGGAAAAACGAGAAACCCCCGCCCGGATTTTTCTAAAATATTGAGTAATTATCTTATTGATTTTCTCGTTAACGTATGCGCTCCGTGTGTTAGCACGTATGGGTGCCGGGGCGCACGTCGCAACCCACGGGGTTGGGTCGTTACAAAAACGTACCCCGTAACGCCAATATACACGGTACCGGCGGGGGGACACGGCGTATCGAACACATCATACTCGAATATATATCATAGCGCGTACGTTTCCATAACCGGCCCGGATCGGTGGACGAGGTGACAACAATGAGCACGAGCGGAGTCGTGAGCACACATATGCATAAAATCATAATCATAAATCATAAAGTAAGTAAGAAGTCCATATGCCAAAGTTTAAACGAAAATAACATTAACTTTCCCCGAAAATTATTACGGAAGCATAGAAAAGCCGCGGGCCCCACGGACGGGTGCCGACCCCCATCCGAGCCCGACTATGGTAGTTAGGGAAGAGATAGGTCTTATGAACATACATATTATGTTTGGGGGCGTTCCGAGCTCGTATGCAAAAGTTACGGACGTTTGAAGTTCGGGACCTCTTTGTAGTCAAAATCTTTACAAGTCTTTTGAAACTCATTTATTTGAAAACTTATGAACCTTATATCGAACAAAATAATGAATCAATCTTTAGGATCAAACAAGTACGTATCTAAGCTCGGATTTAAGAACAGAACAGCCCCGAGATGTGGGTCATAGCCTAATAGCACTAGGACATGCCAAATGAAAGAAGGCGATGCCTTACATACCTTCTCCGCTCGCAAGCTAAGTCAAGGCTCAACTCTCGGATGCTCCAAAATCTACATAACACCAATTATGCTAACATTAGCCACAAACTTTTAGGCATTCAATATTCAAACGAACATTAAATTCTAACGAAATTTTGCAAAAAGATTTCCCCCGTACATTCACCAACCCCGAGATTTACACTCAAGCTAAATTCAACAACAACCAAACCAACAACCAAAATACAACATCAATAATCAATTCGCAATACATTCAAACATTAATATCCAATTCCAACACATTCCAACATTAAACACATTTTGCTACATACTTAAGGACATTCCAATATATTTAACTATACTCATATAATCGAATTAACATTAAGGCTCATACGTTCCATTACTAATCCGAACCCATTTAAATCATATTCAAGAACACTTTAAACAATTCTCACAATTTTTCAAATAACCCAAACATTGTCCCAACTTACCCGAATTCCACTCCAAACCCGAGAACACTACTCCCACATTTCTTTCTTTCAAACTCCATAAATTATACTACCAAACCATGCATAAACAATGTCATTCTCTAAATTACAAAATTTACATTACAAGCCTAATGGCTTCCAAAACAGCCCGCCTCCTTCACAACATCAACGTGGATCATTCAAAGGTTCATTAACGATACAAAACTCACAACGACAACAACTAGAGCCTTAAGTAACATTTGCTCATCCTTGGCTCCAACATGGCATACATTCGGCCATCCTAGTACCCACACATATATATATATAATTTACACTCATTCAATACACTACAACAACAAGGAAACATACTACATATAATTCAAGCTACCATTCCAACAACACATAGGAAACACACGGCTACAAGCCATGCATAGTTCATGGCCACGGCTCAACTCCAACATCTAATTTTTCATGAATTTCATGCATGTTTGCATACTACAACACGTCCACACCACTCACAACACATAAAAGAGAATTAATTCTTACCTTTTCTTCTTCACTTCACACGTTCACTAAGGTGATGAACAAGGGAAACGAATAGCTTGTTGATCCGAATAACGCCTCCACGTTAACAAGCACCCTTGAATTAGTTGTTTTGCTAGAAGAACCAATTTTTTTGGAAGAGATTTCTTGATCTTGCTTTTCCTCTTCTATGGCCGATTGTCTCCTTCTTTTCCCTCTCCTTATTTTCTTGATTTTTCTAGAAAGTAAATGAGGAGAAAGATGACTTAGTCATCTTTTAAGTTGCCAAAGAAAATATTTTATATGGCCATGGCCCACAAGTAGTATGGCCGGCCACTTTGGCCCTTTTATTTCCATATTCCACAAATTTTCTTAATTCATTTTTGGCCCCAAATATTTCCTTAATGTTTTCATGCCAACAAAGTCATATACCACTTATTTAAAACAAAGTCATGATTAAAGAAAATCCCGACTTCTTGTCTCGGAATAGCCTTGTATCCTAACTTGTCATATTAGCTCAAATTATCCCGTTGTTGAAAATACGGGATATAACATCCTCCCCCCCTTTAGAACATTCGTCCTCGAATGTTAAAGTAACCTTACGGGTCTTACAAACAATTGGGGGAGTTCTTTTGTAGGTATTATACACAATTCATTCATTGATCAACGCAATCAAGTAAGGAATTTAGATTACCTGTGGGCTCCAGGAATAAATGAGGATACTTCTTCTTCATCTGCTCCTCCGCCTCCCAAGTCATTTCCTCCCGATTATTATTTCGCCACAGCACCTTGACAGAGGCCACATTCTTGTTCCGCAATCTTTTTTCCTGGCGATCCAATATAGCTACCGGCTGCTCTTCATAGGATAGTTTTTTCGTGACTCGGATATCATCCAATGTGAAATATTCCGGAAGGGTCACCAATACATTTACGAGCATAGAAACATGGAATACCGGTGTACCGCTCCCAAATCAGCTGGTAGATTCAATTCATAAGCAACTTTGCCTATTCTCCGAACAATTTGATAAGGCCCGATGTATCTTGACTCGAGCTTCCCTTTCTTACCAAATCTCATAACACCTTTCATAGGCGATACCTTCGGAATACCCAATCACCAACCTCGAACTCCAAGTGCCGACGTCGATTATCCGCATACGATTTGTCGACTCGGGCCCACTAATAACCTCTCTCGAATAAGCTTTACTTTGTCCACCGCTTGTTGGATTATATCCGGACCAATTAATCGAGTCTCTCCAACGTCGAACCGACCGCACGGTGACTCCGCATTTCCCCGCCATATAGAGCCTCATACGGTGCCATCTGGATACTGGAGTGGTAGCTATTATTATAGGCAAATTCAACCAATAGCAAGTGTTCATCCCAGCTACCTCTGAAATCGATAGTACAGGCCCGCAACATATCTTCTGCAGCGTCCGGATAAGACGCCCGCCTATCCGTCGACCGAGGATGAAATGCCGTACTAAGACTCACCCGGGTCCCCAATCCTTCGGGAATGATCTCCGTAAATTTGCCGTAAACCGAGTGCCTCCGTCGCCGAAATAATAGACGTGGGGAACCCACGAAGCCTTACTATCTCCTTAATATACAATCCGGCGTAATCACCGAATAAAGGGTTCGACCGGGAGGAAATGGGCTGATTTTGTCACCCTCATCAACGATAACCCAGCATAGAATCATACCTCCGTGGAGTGCGGGGCAAACTCCGCGACGAAGTCCATATTAATTATTTCCCACTTCCACATCGGTATTCCATTTCGCAATAAGCCGCCGGGTTTCTCGGTGCTCAATTTTGACCCGCCGGCGCTTGGACACGAGCGACGAATTCCCGCGATATCCTTTTTCATGCCATCCCACCAGTATAAACATCTAAGATCGTGGTACATTTTTGTAGCTCCTGGGTGAACTGAATAACGGGCATAGTGTGCTTCGCCCATAACCTGTCGTCGTAGATCTGCAACCCTAGGTACACATAATCTGCCCCTGTATAATAACACCCCATCCGATGAAACCTCGAACGGAGTCTTCTCTTTTTCACGGGCTGTGTCTCGATAATGCACCAGAATAGGATCTTCATATTGGCGACGCTTAATTTCTTCCACAATAGAAGATTCAGCAATTTCACGGACAGAAATCCCAGCATCCCGCATTCGGCTACACGAACTCCAAGACTTGCCAGCTGACGAATGTCACGTACTATTTCTTGCTTTTCTGACGGAACATCCGCCAAGCTGCCCATAGATTTACGACTGAGAGCATCTGCGACAACATTGGCCTTCCCCGGATGGTATAGAATATCAACATCATAATCCTTCAAATGTTTCTAACCACCGTCTCCCTCGCCGCAAATTAAGCTCTTTCGCTTAAAGATATATTGGAGACTCTTATGATCCGTATAGATATCAACATGGACGCCATATAGATAATGTCTCTACATCTTCGTGGCACGAATCATCGCCGCGAGCTCCAAATCATGAGTGGGATAATTCTTTTCATGTTTTTCGAGTCGGGAAGATATGCTATGACTCGGCCGTGCCGCATTAATACACAACCCTGCCAACACCGAAGCATCACAATAAATGACATACCCGTCTGGCCCCTCGGGAAGTGTCAGGACTGGAGCTGTAGTCAATTTCTCCTTCAACAATTGGAAGCTCCGCTCGCAGGCATCAGTTGTTATATCCCGTATTTTTATACAATCGGGAAATTTGAAATAATTGTGGCTTTTAAGAGATAAGGCCATATTTGATTTTTATTTAACATGTAAGTTGGTCATGGGAAGTATTGATGTGAAAAATGTCGAGGAAGGCTAAGGGCAAAATTAGAAATTGGGAAAATGGTTTCATGAATTACGAAAACTAGCCAAATAATTGGGCTTGGAAAAAAAGGAAGAAAGGCCCAAACCACAAGGGTGGCCGGCCATGGTGAGTAAATGGAAAGAAAATGGGCCAAGCCCATGTAAGTTATGAGTGGTAATAAAAAAAGAAGAGAAAGGAGCTAAGTGATCATTCAAGAAACTTAAGAAAATTGAGAAAGGAGAAAGAAAGAAAGTAGAGAATAACAGCCATGGCCATTCGGCCATGGTCCTCAAATTTTGTCCCCTCAAATTTTGTTTCCAAAAATTATTTTCTTGTTGTATTCCTACTAATTCAAGGGTCCTCTACAACGTGGTATAATTGTTTCGGAAGATAAGTCGTTCGTTTCGTCGTTTTCGCATTTGGGACAAGTAAAGAAGTTGGAGGAAAAAGGTAAGGATTCCATCTCCTCTTTCATATACTATGCATGGTTTGTGTGTTGTAGAGTGTGGAGATGAATGGAACTCATGAGATTTTGGTGTATTATGTTGTGGCCGAATATATGTAGTGTGGTATAAACGTGTAGAACTAAATTCATTTAGTGTTTGGTTGATGTTGTTATGGATGGTTGCATATGTTTGGCATGTAGAAATGAACGGAATTCATGAAATTATGTAGAGTGGAACTTGGGCCGTGTAGGGGCTGATTTTAGAAATATAATGAACTCATTTTATATAGTATTTTGGTTGTTGATTGTTGTAGATTATGTGATGAAAATGAAGTGTTTGATGACCAAATGGAAGCTCGGAAATGTTGCGGGCTGTTTTGGAGAGCAATATGATTTTAAAATAGATTCTTGTGGGCATGAGAATAATGATCGTTAGCATGCGGATTGTTGATATAATTTATGAGTTTGAAGGAAATAAATGTATTGTTGGAGTTCTTATGGCATTTGGAAGATTTTGGGTTAGAATGTCTTTGAACATGTTGTGAGTTGAGTATTGATATTGTTGTTATGATTGTTGGTTTGGCCGGGTTGAATTCCGGATTAGTGTTGATTACAATTTGCCGAGTTAGATTCTCGGGGATGCTATATGTATAGGGGAAATGCCCCGAAATTTCGGTAGACAAACATGAATTTAAGTTGAACTCTTGAAGCTATAACTCACAATTGGTAAACATGACCATTTGTAGATTTTGGAGAAAACTGGATTCGAATTTGGAGAAGCGTAAGAGGCGGAAAAGGTATGTAAAGCTTTTCCTTTCCTTTCTTGGCATGTCCTAGGTGTGCTAGGTTCGGATTTGAGCCCGGGGGTTATTACTTTCATAGAAATCCAAGTCCGATTTTGAGCACTATTCATTCAACAGATCAAATTAGGATCTTTATATCTTGATTGGAAAAATCCTCAAACATCTATAACTTGCGTAAATGTAATTGAATTGCCTTGAAACTTTCATAAATGACTCCATTGAGTTCTATTATATATTTTGTGGGATAATAATGTTCCTAATATGATAATCGCTTCGGTTCTAAAAAAAAATGGCTTCTGAAATACTTGTAACTTCCTCGCACTAAGTCAGGTCGACTCGAAACTTGTTTCTGGGCTTTTAGGTGATAGTAAGTAAACGTGAGTTTGACCTTTTTTCAAAACCACTCCGAAGGGGGTGTGAGATCTTATTATTTAAACTTTTCAACACCACTCCGAAGGGAGTGCGATATCTTATTATATAAGACACTTCAAACCATTTCCGGCGGGGTGCGAGATTTTACTATTTCATTCCACAACGCTATTATTAGTGTTACTATTATTATTATTATTATTATTATTATTATTATTATTATTATTATTATTATTATTATTATTATTAATACGCCCGAAGGGGCTAGGACTAGTATTATGTCACGAGTGGCATGCCCGAAGGGGCCAGGGTAGCCGTATGTCACGAGTGGCACGCCGAAGCGGGCTAGGAATATTATGTCGGGGCCGCATGTCCGAAGGGGCCGTGATAGACGTATGTTGGACCGGCATGCCCGAAGGCCATCTTTTCATTTCGGGACTAAGCATGCCCGGCGGGGCCAGGATAGACGTATGTCGGGACCGGCAGACACCCGAAGGGATTATTATCATTAATATCATTACTATCATTGTTCATTATTACCATTACTATCATTATTATTAGGTCAAGTTTGGCCGTCCGAAGGGACTGTTGAGATACTATATTTAAATTGTGCATTCTAGAACTGGTGTACTCTGTACCTAGATCGTGTATGCTTGAAGAACGTTCACCCGCATTATTTACTTAAGGATTGTTCTAAGACCCCGTGTGTACATTTATGTTTCTCCGCCGAGGGCCGGCAGTAACGAGCTTGATCGTGGTTTCTTCTCTTCTAAATTAAGCTATGGTTATTACTTCGTTGTCGCTTACATACTCAACATACTCCGTATTGACCCCTCTTCCTTCGTCGCGTTTCATGCCACGCAGTACATTCCGCATACGAAGAGAAGACTTTGCTAGAAGTTGTTCTGGCGGATCGCGAGCTCCATTTCTGGCCGGAGTGTTGCCGAGTCAAGCACTTATGTCATGGTATTTGTATATCCTAGAGACTTTGCGTACGTGTCCCGTGGATAGGTGGTGTCGAGAAGCGCGAATCAACTGCGGATGTTAAAAAGAGGCGATTTTCAGATGTTGTCGGGGCTATAGAAATTATGTGATTGCCTAAAGGTTTTCATAATCAGAGAAGATGTCAAAGGATCTTTATTTTGAAAAGAGTTTCATGTTTTGAAAAGTTTTTGAAAAAATGGCAAGCCGTGCAACGCGAACGTTTAAGGTTGCTTCGACTCGAAGGGGTCAGTGCCCATCACACCCTAGTAAGGTCGGGGTGTGACATCACCCACCGGAATTTGGCTCCTCACTAGCCTTGTTAAAGGCCGTCACACCCCACCTCCGATAGGGTGTGATGGGCACCCGACCCTTACCTAGGGCCGAGCGAACCCGCGACTCTCCTATACTCTATAACCATACCGGGCCCACAAAACATAACATACACACGTAATGAAATTTTTTCGTAAAACAAACATGCCTCTCGTTTTTTTTCAAACCAAATAAAATCTGCAATCGGAGGAAATCGTAATATAAGGCATAATAAAGATTTCCGGTTATATAGCCGCTTGCCAAACACATCGGTAACATAATACATACAAACACACCGCTACGTAGCGTTATAAATGTAATTCGACATATCATACACTGATGACTGTCACAAAGTCTCTATCACAACTTCTCGAACACCATACAAAGCACTCTAAGAAGACCGAGGAAACGGAGCTCGCCAATCCAACCGGAGCATCTTCGGCCTAGCATCACCGACTCATCCGCGGGTACCGCGTGGCATGAAACGCACTTCGAAGAAAGGTGGGGGTCGTGCGGATTAAATATGTACCGAGCATGTAAAGCATAGCATACATCAAACGAGGTCATATCTAAAGCAGAAGTACAAAAGCTGAAGTCGTAATAACCCAACTATCTAAGTACTTACATCCGACACACAAATCATACATACTCATACCGAACGTATCATAATCGTCATATGGGAATGACATTAACCGATGTGGGATTTACCTCATCATCTATGGATCAAACTCATCATCGGAGAACAAACTCTGAACAGTACATCATCACATATCAAATGCGGTCCATAGACCCGGCGGTAACGTGGTCGCCACCCTCATCTCGGCGCCACAACACAAGATAACTTAAGATTTCAAATCTCCGTATCCCCGAACACACACATCATCACAACACATCATAAGCCATATCACAAAGATAACTTCATAAACGGAACCCGGCCCTATGGCGAGGTCTCGTGAACCGTAACACAAAGATAACTTCGTAATACATCAGTAGTGCGCACGATCATATACCGGCCCGGATCCTATGAAAGATGTAACACGTAACGTACGAGTAAAGTATCGTAAATAACCACACCCATATCAAACACCATCACAGACTCAACCGAATGATCAAAACGAACCCTTTTTTTTTGAAAATCAAAATCATAGTAAATCAAGTTTTCTCTCCCGAATCTCGCTCTGACATTTCAAACCGAACTTCGTAAAAACCGTGGTTACGCATCAAAATCATGGGCATAAAACCCTTATTTCCAACTGTATTTAGATAAATAAATAATCATAGGGAAGAAAAAAATTAATTTTTTTCCCAAAAATCCATAAAGGTAGCATG
>NW_026720687.1:0-9358 GCF_029784015.1 Lycium ferocissimum
TGATGAAACTTTGGCCCATGTTTGTTTTGGGTTTTTCAAAGTTGCAAAAAAGTTCTTTTTAAAGGTTGTAACTACAAAGCCGTATCTTTCAGGGAAAGGTGGGATTGCCTCGATATACTCGTAGGTGTTTGGTTGATGTAGATGATTTTTTTCCATGGCGGGCCCTGGGGTCCCCCCCGCCCCGGGGGTCCCCCTTTTTTACGTATTGGTGATTTTTGACGATTGAATGACTTTTTTCCGATTTTAAGTATGATCTTTTTCTTTCTTTTGGTTATGAAAAGTTTTTTAGATATGGTTACCCGACCCCCCTTCCTTTCCTTTGTATTTTTCGCCCGCCCCGGTTCTTATCGTGCGCACTTTGTTTACTCCGGGTTATGGTTCACGAGCCCTGGCTAAGGGGGGGTTCCGTTTTATGTTATATGGGTTTTATGCGTATTGGGAAAAAGTTGAACATGATTCGGATGGTAGGAATTAAGGTTCAAATTGGTTTACTTAGGTGCTTGGGATGTTTTGAGAAGTATTGACGTGGAAATAGTGAAGAAGGCGAAGGAGTGAAATTGGAACTTTGTAATTAGCTCCGTGAATTTTAGAACGACCTATAGTCAATTGGGCTATAAAAACAAAGTAAGAAAAAAATTATGGGAAATTTTAGGCCCAAGCCAAGGGTGGCGGCCATGGCCTTAATTTGGCCCAAGTTTAATAAGTGACCATGTGACATGGTCATGTGCCAAGCCAAATATAAAAGGAGCAAGGCTTGTTGATTTCTCTAGAATTTTCAAGACAAAGCCAAGGAGGAGAAAAACAAGAAAAACCAAGAGCAAAAGTTCCCCGAGGCCATTCGGCCCAAGAACTAGGAAAACCAACCCTCCAAAATCTTGCTCCCCAAAATTTTTCTCTTGTGGTATTTATACTAATTCAAGGCCTTAACAACGTGGTGCAATTGGTTTGGAAGAATAAGCGTTGGTTTCCTCAATTCAACACTTGAGGCAAGTGAAGAAGTTGGTAGAAAAAGGTAAGAATTCATTCTTTCTAATTATGTTATGAAGGTTTGTTTGTGTTGTAGTGTATGTAAATGAGTAGAATATATGAAAATATGGAAGTTGGCATGGTGGATATGAATGCATGCATGTGGCCGAATATGTGTAGTGTAGTTATGTTGAATTTTATGTTGTATTATGGTTGTAGTTGTTGTGGAATTTACATTGGAAATGGAAGTTGAATGAAAATGGAAAATAGTTGGAATTTAGCCTATGGCCGTGTGGTATATGGTGGTAGGAAACATATTTGAATTTATTTTGTTTAATGTGTTAGTTGCGTCGTCTATACGCAGATTTACAATGTAAATGGAGCATGTATGGGTTAAAAGATTGCATGAAAATGAGATGTAGAGGATTACGTCGTATTAATGTGATTTTATGATATTAAGATAATGAGGTGGTTTGAGTGTAGATTATTGTTGTTGGTAATGAATTAGTGTGTAGAAAATGTGTTGTGAACATTTTGGTTGAAGAATGGAAGTTCTGGACGAGTTATGGTTTCGATGGAAAGTTTGCATATTTTGTGCAAGTAATGTGATAAATCATATGAAATGTTTTCAAATGATGTTGGGATGATCTTGGTGGTTAATGATGATGGAAACATTAATATTGGGTTGAAATGTGAAGTAGTTGGGAAGTTGTTGCCTTATGTTGAAAGAAGACTATTCGTGTTCATAAACAATTCTTGTTGTTGATTAATGTTATTGGTTTGTTTGTTGTTGGTATTTGGCCGAGTTGAATCTCGGGGTGTCATGTTTATAGGGGGAGGTCTTTGCCGGAAATTTGTTAGACCAAATTAGTTTAAAATGGATGTTGAAAGTCCTTATGGTTAACTTATGGTAAAACTTGACCATTTTGCGGTTTCGACGAAAAGGGATTTGATTCTTGGCAATCGTGAAAAGCGCGAAAGGTATGTAAAGCTTTTGTTTTCTTTTCATGGCACGACATAGGTGTATTAGGATCCGGTTTCGACCTTTGGAAAGTCGCTCCTATCTTTCGGAATCGCGTTTGAAAAATGGTAGTTTTTCATTAAATTAAATTGAACCCAAATTGACTATGTTTGATTGAAAGGTTTATCTAAAGGTTCGTACAAATCTAATCCGAATCTTTCTAAAACACTATACTAGATGATTCCATACGCCTTTAACAAGTGTGATTTAAGTACGCCCCTGCATTTGACTTGTCCCGAGTGGACCCGCTAAATTCCGATTTTACTTCTTTTATGCAAACGGTGATTTTTGAACAATATTTAAAAGCGTTCTAACTACTATTTTAATTATAAACGAAAATTGTTTTAAATATTCCTTAAGTTCTATGACGTGCTTCCGGGATATGGAAACGAATCGCAAAGGTTATTTCTCCGTAATTCATTATGACCTGTCGATATTCGTACGTATATGATTTCGTCCGACTTCGTTACTTTGATTTGTCATTCCTATGCCTCATTGAGTCTACGGAAATTTTATGGTATTTTTATTGCATTAGTTTCTCACTACTCCACTCGTGGATGCCTCAATGTTTCCCATCGAGCCCGGGCCAGGATATGTTCTCAAGCGTTTCTCTGCATTGTTCGCCGCGCTCGGTGTGAGGGTGTATGACATGTACATGGGTGTATATGTGCCGTATGTACATATATTTGATATACGATTATGTGATGTGATGTGGCCACTTGGTTTGTTATGATTTGTTTATGATATTCCCATACGAAGTATGATGTGTTTTGGCGCGGGACGTCGGGGGCCACACAGCTCCATTCACAGGGTCCCTAACGCGGGCCGACTTTTGCATATATTTTATGCATTACGTATGATTTACGATTCTCGACACGTATTTTGATTATTTATGCATTTTGTTCATTTTCCGCACATTACTTGCGATTTTGAGTTTTGTTTATTACAGTCTCTGTTTACATATTCGGTACATTTTACGTAACGACCCCCCTTTTCTTCGGGGGGATGCGTTTCGTGCCGCGCGGTACGGACATTTGGTTTCTTGCATCCGCCCGCCATCTTGTTAGCTCGGTACGGTTGAAGTGCTCTTTTTCGGAGCCGTACATTTTGGTATAAATTTTTTCGATTTGTACATATTCGGATTACGGGGTACGACGGGGCCCCGTAAAATCATATGATTATGTTTTTGTTACGTAGAGGTACGTAGACATGTGGTGTGGGTTCGTATATGTTTTGTGAGTTTGCGTACGCGGGGATTGTATGTATGCTATTATGTGACGGCCTTATCGGCCTTCGTCGTCATATCTATCCGTGCGTCCTCCGATAATATCTTTAATTACTATATATGTTTATTTTGTAACATCTCGCTAATTTAGATTAAGGTACGTATGAGTGTCCAACTAGGGCATGAGTCGCGGCCTACGGGGTTGGGTCGTGACAATGGGTCCACTGCTTATGGTTATTACCTCGTTCACGGATCCCGGGCCGGTATATATTTCGTGCGCGTATGTTATATTTGTGATCGTTGTTGGTAAACTTATTTCCGTAGCTCCTCTTAGAGAGCGGGTTGGTTTGATATTTGGTGTTATCTTGTGTATGGTGTTATGGTTGGCTATGATGTGTTACGGGGATATGTGGGTTACGGAGATATGAATTTTATGTGATGTTATGGTATGGCGCCATCGACAGGCGGGCGACCATCGTTCTAAGAGCCTATGCATGATTTATATTTTAATTAAATATTTTGACATTTTTCATATAACATCTATTTTCTGTATTTTGTTATTATGGTTCGTAGAGACTTTACATACTCGAGTACATATTCGATGCGGCCCCCTTTTTTTTGGGGGGTGCGTTTCATGCCATTGCAGTACGGACGCTCGGCTTGGTGATCCACCGCCTAGGACACCTATTGGTGGTTATTTACGGGGAGTGCTCCTTCGTTCGAGCCGATATTTTGGTATATATACTTTTCGATGCATATGTGATATTTATTGGGGTTGTAATAGTTAGGGCCGTATTTACGTCATATGATTTTATGGCATGACTATTTATTGATGGACATGTGCGTTTGTAGAGCTATATATGTACTTAATATGTGTGTGTGTTGGATGTTTTGGGCGGTTTGCCCATTAGGAGCCTAGTCGGCTTGCCTTTGTGCATATTTCGAGATTACGCGTACATTATGACGATTGGGCGGCATTTTTCGACATATGTTGAATATTTTATGATAATCGAGGCTATATGCGATTATGTATGATTGTGCGAGATAGTATGCTATTTTTTTGTCTTTTTAAATAGACAAACGAGTTGTCGAAATTAAACACAAATCACACAACGGGGTTTTTCGTGACTAATTAGGGAACAAGCGGTTTGTCCTCAATGTCTACGGGCCGTGTCTAAACTCATGGAAAACTGGTGTGTTGTGCACAAGAAAATCTAAAATTAAGATAGGGAAGTTGATTTACTCCTAATGCTTTCGACCTCTTAGATCGTGCGATAAATATGGATATTAATCAAGATGACAAAAACTAAAAACGAAGCATAATGTTTTAGCTAATTAAATTAAAACTAATAAAATCAAGCCCCGGAGAAAAACAAATGGAACGGGGAGAGACCCTAAAACTAATAAAGAAAAATCTAAAACTAGGGAAATCGATGTTCGGCTCGAGCGAGATTGTGCCCCGGTCGGCCGGTTCAACTACCTTTCCATCACCATTGATTTCCGATGCACGGAAACGACTTCCATAAATTAAACATGGGACGAGAACTTCCTACCCGCCCCCAACGGTTCGAGTCCCGGGTTTCTAATGTTCAAGCTCTCGAGGGGGCGGAGGATAGGGGTATGAAACCCATCGTGGCTATATTAACACACTTTGAAAATGAAGAGAAGGGTTTTTATTTATAGAACCCAAATGCTAGGTTTTTTAGCATTTCAAATGATGTGGGTCCATTCAAATTCGAAATTTCTTTAACTTTTGGATTCAAATCCCAAAGTTTTGGGGAAGTCAAGGAAAACCTGGGGGAGTTTATGGAGAAAGGACACGTTACGCGGCTTGTCGGAAGACCAACCGAGTCGGTAGAGTTGGCATCTTATCGTTGCACGACAGACCCTTAAGGTTTGTTTGGTTGTGTTTGGGAGTCAAGCATTCCGAGAGGTGAGGATATTCCGCCCGGAATAAAATGAAATGGATGAGTTGGGTGGAGGCCTTTCTTGGCCATTTTCTGCCCCGCAGATAAAATAAAGGATGGATGAATGGTTATACATTTGAAAAGCGGGCGATTGTATTTCAAATGTAGCTGGGATTATATTTCAAATGTAGCCAATATCTTTGTCAAAATAGCCAATTTTAACTCAATTTGAAATTGATCACTTTAAATCAAAACCATTCTTTGAAAATGGATGATTATGTAATAAAATTGAGGCGATTAATTTCGCACTAACTAATGGACATTGCTTAGGAAAGTAAAAATATTTATTTTTTCAATAATGGACTAATTTAGTAATGACTTTATGATAATACGTACTTAACTAAAATACTTGTTTCGTATATAAATTGATTTTCAAATTTATCGGCGGCGGCATAATTAATATTCCTTAAAATTATGCGTAAAACGCCCCCATAATATATATTAGGGTGTTTTTTCCAAATGAAATGGCATAAACGGGGACGGGTCTAGTTTAAAAATATTTTTTGATTTTCTAAATACGGACGGTTTACTTCCGTTTTGCGATTCAAGAAGCTTGACTCCGTTGTTGAATTTTTTGAGAGATCAAAAATGGGGTGCTATCGGGCTACGGTGCTTACTTTCGTTGTTCGGGATGACCACCTTGGCGAGATTTGCAAACCGCGTGGGATTTTTGCCACACCAACTCAACTCATCTGGGTTCGAAAAGTTTTGGCGATTTTGAAAATTGTGGCCGCGCACGTCATTGCGGGGTTTGTTATACCCCGCGGGTGTTCGGTATTTTGAGATGATTGGAGGAGCATAAGTACAAGTCCTTATAACGTATATTTGTTATATCCCGCATTTTTATGAGGTGAATGGAACAAGATAAGAGACAAGACCATGTTTTTTTTATTTAGTATATAAGTTGGTTATGAAACTTTGATGTGAAAAATGTCGGAGGGCTAAGGGAAAAAAATTGGAAATTGGGAAAATGGTTTCATGAATTACGAAAATTCCAAATAAGTGGGCTTGGAAAAAAAAGAAGAAGAAGAAGGAAAGGAAAAATCCTCAAAGTGGCCGGCCATGATGAGTAAAATAGAATGGGCCCCACATGTAAGATTAAAATTGTAATATAATGTTTCATTTTTTTGCCTTAAAATGGATATTCAAGAAAAAGAAAGTGGAGGAAGAAGAAAGAAAGAAAGAAGGAGAATAATAACCATGGCCATTCGGCCATGGTCCTTCAATTTTGTCCCTTCAAATTTTTGTTCCCAAAAATTATTTTCTTGTTGTATTCCCACTAATTCAAGGGTCCTCTACAACGTGGTATAATTATTTCGGAAGATAAGTCGTTGGTTTCGTCGTTTGGGAAAATTGGTGGAGTGAAGAAGTTGGAGAGAAAAGGTATGATTCAATCCTTTTTTATAGGTTATAAAGGCTTTGTTTGTGTTGTAGTACGTGGAAATGAATAGAATATATGGAAATATGGATGTTTGCATGTATACGGCATGTGCGTGTATGTTGTTGTATAGGTAAGATGAATTGAAGTTTATGTTGTATTATAGTGTGGTTATTATGGCAATTGTATTGGAAATGAAAGTTGAAAAACGGATGAAGTTGGAAAAAATTTCATGTTGGCCGTGGGATGTGTAGTGATGAACTAATGATGGGTTTATTTTGTTTAACATACTAATTGTGTTGTTGTGATCTTTTCAATGTAAATGAAGGATATATGGGTTAAGTTTGCATGAAAATGGAATGTGGAGAATTATGTCACATTAATGTGATTTTATGGTATTAAGATAATGAAGTTGTTAAAGGGTGGATTATGGTTGTTAGTGATGAAGTAGTAAGTAGAAAATGTGTTGGAATGGTTTTGTTTCATATATGAGAATTTTGGATGGAATATGGAAATTGATGAAATTGTTGAATATTGGATATATAGATTGAAATGCTCTTAGTTTATATTTGAATGATCTCAAATTAGTGAATGAATATGTAACGTTGATGTTGGTTCGAATGTGCGCAATTGGATTGAAAGTTGACATACTATGTAGTAAGGAAGACTACTTATGTTGGAATGTATTTTGGTATGGTTGTTGTTATTTTGGCCGAGTTCCATTCTCGGGGATGTTGCATGCATAGGGAAAATGCTGCCGAAATTTCGGTAGACAAACATGAATTTAAGTTGAACTCTTGGAAGCTATAACTCACAATTGGTAAACATGACCATTTGTAGATTTTGGAGAAAACGGGATTCGAATTTGGAGCAGCGTAAGAGGCGGAAAAGGTATGTAAAGCTATTCCTTTCCTTCTCTTGGCATGTCTAGGTGTGCTAGGCCCGGTTTGAGCCCTGGAGGTTGTTACTGTTCATAGAAATCCAAGTCTAAATTTGAGCACTATTCATTCAGTGTGATTGAATTAGGATATTTATACCTTGATTGGAAAGATGCTCAAACATCTATAACTTTCATAAATGACTCCATTAGGTTCTATTATATATTTTGTGGAGTAATAATGTTCCTAATATGATTACCGCTTCGGTTCTAAAAAAAAATGGCTTCTGAGATACTCGTAACTTCCTCGCACTAAGCCAGGTCGACTCAAAACTTGTTTCTTGGCTTTTAGGTGATAGCAAGTAAACGTGAGTTTGACTTTTTTTTCAAAACCACTCCGAAGGGGGTGCGAGATTTTATTATTTAAACTTTTCAAAACCACTCCGAAGGGGGTGCGAGATTTTATTATTTAAACTTTTCAAAACCACTCCGAAGGGAGTGCGATATCTTATTATATAAGACTCTTCAAACCACTCCGAAGGGGTGTGATATTTTACTATTTCATTCCACAACACTATTATTAGTATTATTATTATTACTATTACGCCGAAGGCTAGGATTAGTATTATGTCACGAGTGGCATGCACTAGGAGCCGGGTGGCCGTATGTCACGAGTGGCATGCCCGGGGCTAGGAATATTATGTCGGGGGCCGGCATGTCCGAAGGGGCCGGGATAGACGTATGTTGGACCGGCATGCCCGAAGGGGCCATTATTTTATTTCGGGACCGCATGCCCGAAGGAACGAGATAGACGTATGTCGGGACGTACACAGAAGTGGGATTGTTATCATAGTTGTTATCATCATTATCATTATTATTATTATTATTAGTAGGAAGCCGGGGTACGTAGGGATTGTTGTGATACTATATTCGCATTGTGCGTTCTGGAATTGGTGTATTACGTATTTATATCGTGTATGCTCGAGGCACGCGTGTTCCTCGCATTATTTACTTAAGGATTGTTCTAAGACCCATGTGTATATTTATGTTTCTTCCGGCGAGGGCCGCAGTAATGAGCTTGATTGTGATTTCTTCTCTTCTAAATTAAGCTATGGTTATTATTTGTTATATTTTACATACTCAATACATATTCCATCGACCCCTTTCTTCGGAAATTGCGTTTTTCATGCTACGCACGGATGAAAGACGAAGAAAAGACTTTAAGGAAGTTGTTCCGCGGGATTAGCGAGCTCCATTTCGGTTCGGAGTGTTGCCGAGTCAAGCACTTATGTCATGGTATTTGTACATCTTAGAGACTTTGCAGACAGTGTCCTGTGGATAGGGTGTCGAGAAGCGCGAGTCAATTATGGGCGTTAAAGAGTGCGCATTTTCAGACGTTATCAGCTGGTAAAAATTATGTGATCGCCTAAAGGTTTTCATAACTTGTATAAAGACGTTGATCTTTATTTTGAAAAGTTTCATGTTTCTTAAAAAATTTCGGAATGACAGGTTTTAGTAACGCGAACGTTTAAGGGTTCGCTCGACTCTGAGGAGGGTCGGGTGCCCATCACACCCTAGTAAGGTCGGGGTGTGACATATATGCTTTGGCCAGCCGTCAGGACCAGGAGGCTTCGCCTAACGTGGTTACGGTGTACATTATTGGTTTTCTCTCAAGCCGTATATGCAGCGCGAGATCACAGTTCTACTTTATCATATATTTCCCCTCTTGTTGCTAATAAAATCGGGATAGAATCGAACCAATAGAACCATTGAGGTAGCCACTCCGGTGGGGGATTCTATTATGGCAGACAGTATATAAAGATTGTTCGATAATTATACGTAATGGTGCACTAAAGAGAGATGCTGATAGAGCTAGATATGATCGAATTTGATGTTTTAGGGAAGGAATTTTTCGTGTTATGCT
>NW_026720688.1:0-9801 GCF_029784015.1 Lycium ferocissimum
AAAGGTAAGAAACATGATCGAGCAAAGCCCGAGAGAAATCACCGGCAAGGTATGAGACTATATGAATTAATTTAAAGATAGGCATGTGAAAAGAATAAAGTATGGTGATTCTACAAGCTATGTTTGTAAAGAATAAGGGAGAATATGATAAGACTTGAAGGATGTTTCGGATGAGAACGATTATTATAGTAAAAGTACCAACACTTGGAAGTTTGGAATTTTTGAAAGAAAGAAAAGAAGCAGTGCCTATGAATGAAATAACGACTGATGAAACAAACGCCAATGCAAAGGGTCAAGGATAAGTATACTTGAGTCGAGAAGTGTGGGTTAAGGGAGCAAAGGAAAAGGGTGTAATGAGGATTTAGAGATGTAAGAACTACGAAGTCGAGTGAACTTGGATCATAAGTTACCATAAGTGCAACTGGACGGCAATACTGTAAACGAACTGAAGGCTCATGTAAAGGCCGAGGAATTCGATTATGAAGGAAGCAAGATGAAAGATAAAGAACGGGCATGAAGGAAAGATCGATGATAAAAGTGACTCCTCCCGAAATGCTACAAGACCCTATAAGATTAGTAGAACATTCGAGGACGAATGTTCTAAAGGGGGGGAGGATGTTATGGCCCGTATTTCGTGCGTTCGGACATTTCGAGGAAGCCGTGGAATATTGAAGGGTAAGACTATTATTTGAATTATGTTAATGTGCAAGTTGGTTATAAAATCATTTATGAACAATATGGGTATGGACATATGGGGGAAAGCCAAGGGTAAAAAGGGAAATTCGCAAAGTGGCACTATGGTAATATTATGGAAAACTAGGGGCAAAATGGTAATTTCACAAACAACTCAAGAACATTCTTGAAAGGGCCATATTGGCCATGTGGAAAGAAACAAAAAAAAAAAGATGAGAAAAGATGACAAATAAGTCATCTTTGCCACCAAATTAAGAAAAATCTAGAGATGGATAGGTGGCCACATAAGATTGGGGGAGACTATATATATATATATATAAAAGGGAGGACCAATTCATCAATTTGGAGAGTTGGAGAGAAAAAAAAAGAAGAAACTTTGGAAGAAAAACAAAGGGCCAATTTCGGCCAAGCTTGGAGGCAACAAGAATCTTGGAAAAATTTCTCAAAAATTATTCTCTAATAGTTGGAAGGTCCCTAGCAAGGAGAAGAGGTCATTGGAACAAGTAGAACATTTATTGTTGCATGATCAACATTCTAGCCAAGTGGGGAATTAAAGAAAAAGGGTAAGAATTTAATCTTCTTTTATATGTTATGTATGGTTGTGTATGTTGTGGTGTGTAGGAGTGAATGAAACTCATGAAAATTATGAAAGTATGGATGTTGAATAGTTATCCGTGTATATGTAGTTGTGGCCGTGTGGTCATAGTGTGATTTGGAAGAGAATGGATTAATTCTATGTAGTATGTTAGTTGTTGTTGCAATGTATGGAAAAGGATGGAAAATTATGAAAATATGGGTGTAGTTGTCGTGGCCGAGAATGTTATTGTGTGGTAAGCTATGATGAGTTGATTTCATGTAATATTCTAGTCGATGTCGTTGCGGATTCTATGATATTATATGAAGGTTTAAAGGGTTGGAACGAAATGGAAATTGTTTGTAGATTGGTGGAGAAGTTAATGTAATATTAGTATGCTTCCTTATGTTTGTATGAATATGATGTTAGCAATGCATGGTTTTAATATGGGTTATGAATCTAGAATAAAAATGTGTAGTTACACTTTTGTTGAAGTTTTCGGGTAGCATTAAATCATTATGAATATTGTGAGGGTCGTTGAAATAATTAATGGTATTGTCGTTGATAATGTTGGCCGAGTGGAATTCTCGGGTTGTGATTGTTGTATTGGCCGAGTTGTATTCTCGGGCGGCGAATTTATAGGGGAGATCTTTGCCCAAATTTCGTAGACAAGTAGTGAATTAAAGATTTGAATGCTAAAAGTCCACTATTGATAATTGGTAAACATGACCATTTGTAGATTTTGGAGAAAACGGGATTCGAATTTGGAGAAGCTTAAGAAGCGGAAAAGGTATGTAAGGCTTACCCTTTCTTTCTTTGGCATTGCCTAGATATACTAGGCTTGAATTTGGACCCTCGGGGACAACTCTACTCTTCGGAATCCACGTCCGAAATTGCCCTTTTTCTTTCAAAGAGAATTGAATCGATTATGTTGCTAATGGTTGGAAAAGTTGTCTAAACATCTAGAACTTGAACAAATGGGACCCGACTACCTTAAAACTATCACGAATGATATTATGAAGTGTAAAATACATAAATTGGGTACGCCACCTCATTTGACCCGAGGTGGGCCCACAATCCCCGAGACCTATGTATATTGTTCTATTTGCCTTATTTTCGTACGATAATTAATGGAAACCTTTGGCTAATGTTTCGAGTTTGTTATAAGTATTTGGTAATTCAGATGTGAGTATTCTGGTTCGGCTATTCTGGCATAAACGCTTCGGTACGAATGATCTGATTTGAATATTTTGATATAAGCATTCTATATAAATTATTCGATGTAAATATTCCGATATAAGTATTTCGATATGAGTGTGCTCTGTAAGCCCTAGTGTTCTTCACGTACGATCTCGGGTCGCTCAAAAAGTCCGAAGAGGTTTCTGTATTTCAAACACTCATAACTTCCCGATATTAATTTGGAAGAACCCGAAATTCGTTTCTGAGTCTTCGAAAGTCGGAAAGTGTACGTATTCATCGAGTCTGGATTTATGTGCATATGGTTTCTCACGACTCGCTCGTGCAAGGCTCAATGTATCCGTTCACCGCGTCCGGTCCAGATCCGTTATCGTGCGCATGCCTCGTATATGTATCCGTTCACCGCGTCCGGCCAGGTGCATTCGTTATCGTGCGGGTTCCACCGCATTGTTCACCGCGTCCCTCATAGGCGGGCCGGCTCGTTTATGTATATGATATTATGATCGATGATATGGGGACGGTGGCCGAATGGCATATGATGCGTACGTTCACCGCGTCCCGTACTAGAGGCCGGGTTCGTTACCGCGTCCCTCACCGGGAGGGCCGAGATCCTGTTATCGCATATGCTTATGATAATATATGATCCGTTATGCATAACGTGGTCTGAAAATAAGCATTTTGATATTCTGGACAAGGTCTGCATTTTTTTTGTACTTCTGACTCTGATGACGATTTTGTACGTCAGACTTCTACATCTCTGATTTTGATAAGGCTCTGCCTATTATGCCTCCATACTTCTGATTTTGATTACGAATCTGTCTGATATATCTCTGTACGTCCGCTCGTTCACGGATGACCGTCGGTATACTTCGTACGTCCGACTATGACTACGAACCGTCCGACACGCCCGTACGTCTGCGTCTGATATAAGACATCATCTGAGCATTCTGTACGTTCTGTATTTCGTCCGATATATGACATCATCTTAGCATTCTGTACGTTTGATATTCCATCCGATATATGACCTCGTCTGAACGTTCTGTACGTTTTGCACTCCGTCCAACGTGTGACATCACCGGTGCGCTCTATATTTTTTGCACCTCTTCGGACATGCGATCTGTGATTGTAAAATAAGCATTTTGGTACTCTGGTTGACCTACTTACTTTCTGTACCTTTTCTGACATATGAGACAGGTATGTATGGATTGTGTCCGAAAGTGTAAGTGTCCGGGTATTCCGAGTAGTGTATGCACAGTAGTTCCGTACGTTTCGAGCTTATAGTTCTGTTTCTTTGTGTTGCATGCCTTGCATACTCAGTACATACTCCGTACTGACCCCCTTTCTTCGGGGGGCTGCGTTTCATGCCGCGCAGGTACTCCCAGATGAGCTGAAGTTATTATAGAAGATGTTCCAGCAGAGATGGCAAGCTCCATTCTCCCCGAGTGCTGCCGAGTCAGAGTTTGTCTGTTATGATTTCTGGATCTGTGTTAGAGACTTTGCAGACAGCGTCGTGGGTGTTGGTTGTCAGTTTGTAAGCGGCCCCATCAGCCGATACGTTATATGTGTTGGTTCTGTTTGACTACAGAGTTTATGTAATTTGGAAGCAACGAAAGTAATTATTTCTGAAAGTTGTATTTTGTATTTTATCTTTATTAGGAAAAAAAAATTTATGTGGGTAATAAAAGTCTGTGGGTTCGCTCGGCTCCGGATGTGGGGTCGGGTGCCCATCACACCCTAGTAAGGTCGGGGTGTGACATTTGTTATATGAGGGAAAGTTGTCGAAACAAATGAAATGCTGCCCAATTTTAGTTAGCCTTATCCGCTTTAGTTTAAGCTTAAGAACACCTTTAACAATCTAACCTTCGTACGAACCCTTTTATATGTAGAATCGTAAGTCGGAAGGAGAGCTTTTAGTCGACGTCGTTAAGGAGACACAAAGGTATGTAAGGCTATCCCATTTCCCTCTCAAAGGCATGACCCCTATATTTTGATTCCATACATGTCATCCATCATATTCTTACTCCTAGAAATGCCAGAAGTCTATAGTTTCTGAAGAATCTTATGATGACTCCAATTCGAAAGATTTTCAAGCCTAAAATTCTAAATGATTTCATGACGTGACTGAGTGGGCTATAAAGCATATGGCCTCAGCTTATGTCTGAGTGAGCTATATAACATATGGCCTCAGTTTATGTCATGGATCACCCAAGACACGATCTAATGATGATGATGACGCCATAATGTACTCGGAGGTTTACGACCTTACGTCACTCCGAGAGAGCGCATTTTATTTGGGCTCTCATGCATGCTGCGTATATTATATGTATATATATGATATGTATAAGTATATTGTTATATCCCGTGTTTTTGCACATTCGGGAAATTTAGACATAATTGTGATTTGTAAGAATAAGGATATATTTTGATTTCATTTGGTGGGTATGTTGTTACTTATGGAAAATATTGACACGAGAATATTGGAGACGGCCTAAGGGTAAAATTGGAATTTTAGAAATTAGCTCCGTGAATTATAAAATAAGATCCTTAAGTAATTGGGCTAGAAAAAAAAAAAAGAAAAAGGGAGGCCCAACCCATGGGGGTGGCCGGCCATGTACAAAAGAGGGGGGTCCAAGCCCATGTTTTAATGTTATCATGTGATAAATATGTTAAGAGGGGTCATTTTATTCATTTTTCAAGAAACTTCAAGAACAAGGAAAAATTGAGAAAAAAAAAGAAGGCCATTCGGCCATAAGAGAAAGAAGAGAAGAGAAGAGAAAGAAAATTTTTGCCCTCCAATCTTGATCCAAAAATCGTTGTCTTGTGGTATTTCCACTAATTCAAGGGTCCTTTATAACTTGGTGCAATTGTTTTGGAAGAAAGAGCACTTGTTTCTTCAAGTTGACAACTTGGTTAAGTGAAGAAGATTGTGGAAAAAGGTAAGAATTAATTCCTTTTTATTATGTTATGAAGGTTGGTTTATGTTGTAGTATGTGGGGATGGAAGAAAAGCATGAAATTTGTGTGTTGTGTGTGCATGTAAGTGTGGCCGTATATGTGTGTGTAAGTGAGTAGTGGTGGTATTGTGTAGGAATGGTGAACTACTTGTATTTAGCTTGTTGTGTGATTATTGTAATGTGTGGAAATGAATGAAAGTCATGGAATGGTGATGTGTGTGGTGTGAGCCGTGTGGGTGTATGAGTGTAGGTGGCCGTGTGATGTTGCTATGGTGAAGGAAAGATGGATTAATTTTACTTATCTTGTTAATTGTGTCGTTGTGACCTTTGTGATGTAAATAGAGGTTTAACGAATTGAGTCGGCTTTTATATTGGTTGTGAGTTGCTATAGGAAAGTATGTGGTTTTAATGTAGTTTTTATGTAATTATGGGAATGGTTGTGGTCGTTGATGAACTTGGAAGAAGGCGATGCAAATTTTGTAGTTTTATTGTATTTGTGGAAGTTAGGATGGATTATGGTTTGATGGACATTTTGTATATTTTGTAGAATAATGAGAAATGTGTCCGAATTGTATTTGAATGGCCTTGAATTAGTAGATAAATATGAAAACGTCGGTATTGGATTGAAAGTGAGAAGTTAGAATGAAAGTTATTGCATTATGAAGAGAGTAATACTATTCATGCTAGAATGCGTTCTAATTTGGTTGTTGATGTTGTTGATGTTGTTGTTGGCTTGGTTGTTGCTATGTTGGCCGAGTTTAATTCTCGGGGATGTTGGATTATAGGGGAGGTGCTGCCCAAATTTTTGTAGAAGAGTATAAGTTAAGATTCAAGTTCTAAAGGCTTGAAATCGCTAATTGGTAAACATGACTATTTGTAGATTTTGGAGCAAACGGGATTTGAGTTTAAGCGAGCATAAGGCACCCATAAGGTATGTAAAGCCTATCTTTTCTTCTTTTGGCATGTCCTAGTCCTACTAGGTTAAGATCGGAACCTCGGGGATAATTCTGCTCTTGGAAATCCGAGTTCGATTTGGCATACTATTCATTCAGCGCAATTGAACTATAATCCTTATATTTGGCTAAAAGAATGCTTAAACCTTTGTAACTTTCGCAAATGTGTTCGAACCGCTCCGAAACTCTTATGAATAACCTTAGGGAGCCTAATGTTTGTAATTTATGTCCGCCGCCTCGACCTGACCCGAGGTGGGCCCGCAAGTCCTGAGACTTCCCTTATTTGATTCGTTTGACTCATTTTCGTATGATATGAAAAGGAAACGTTGCCTATGACTCTAAGGTCCGTTTGAAATGCCCTGTAATGATATTTGAACGTTCTTCACTATGAATGATACTAAATTTTCCGAGAGTGACCTACGATGCATTTTTTCAAAAAATTGACTACTTAAAAGTCCGCGACTTTTGTATATTAATTCCGATTAACTCGATACTCATTTTGAGCCTTCTGATCCCAATGTGTTCATATATGAAATTATGTGTCGAGTTCTGGAACTTAATTTTGATATGCATATGGTTTCTGCACTACTCCGCTCGTGCCAATTAGTATGACTTCGTTCACCGGTGCCCGGGCCGATTTTGTGATCGTGCACACTATGACATATTCGGCAGTATGATGTGTTACGGTTTTCGAGACCTCGCCATAGGGCCGGTTACCGTTTATGGTGTTATGATGTGATATGGCATCTGATATATTCTGATGATTTGATGTGTGTGATGTTATGATGTGTTCGGAGATGTACGGAGATTTGAAAACACGGAGTATGATGTGTTGTGGCACCGGCGTCGTGGGGTGACCACGTTCCGGAGCCTTATGCATGACTTTTATTTGCATTTTGTACATTTGCATTCCGCACAGGTTTGATCTGTTACTTCTGTATTTGTTTCTGTATCTTCTGACTCCAGTCATGGTTTGGATTACTGTACCTTCTGCTTTACATACTCAGTACTCCTTCCGTACTGACCCCCTGTTCTTCGGGGGCTGCGTTTCATACCCGCAGGTGCAGATATACGTTCAGGTGATCCGCCAGTGTAGGCTACACATCCCGCTATCTTGGACTGCTCCTTTTGATCCGGAGCCCACATTTGGTATATATGTTTTGCTATGCATATTCTGTACATTTGTGACTGTTCGGGTACGGCGGGGCCCTGTCCCGTCATATGTTCGTATGTTCTGTTCTGTTCTGTTTGTAGAGGCCTGTAGTCATATTTGTGGGTCATGGGTCCGGTCTGTCGTATATGATTCTGATTTGCGTCCTTAAGCGGCCCCGTTGTTGCTATGGCCGATACGGCCCACATGTTTGTATGTATGTGTATGTCTGGGCGATGTGCATTCCGCCGGTTTTGATTTTGGTATGATGATTCCGCACGGGCAACCGCTAGGATAGCATTCGTTCGCATTTGTGTGATGTCTGCTATCGATTTACAAGTACGAGTAATTTCTGTTAAATCTGGATATGCCCTAATACGACGATTTGATTCGTAAGTCTGTTTGGGTGCCTAAGTAGGGCACCAGTCATGGCCCACGGAGCTGGGTCGTGACATATATAGGGGACATGGGGAAAGGTGAGGCGCTATAGACGCATAGCCACCTGATCAGCTGGCATATTATGATATCATCCCGGACGCGGATGCCCGGACGCGGGCTATATGGGTGATGGATCGGGCCGTACGGTCCACGGTAATATATTGATATATGATGATATATGGATCGGGCTGCACGTTCCGCAGCAATACATGATATGATATTTCACGCGTATGCATGCATGGCTCCGCCTTAAGAGGCAAGCAGTCACCAGTTATCTTCTCATCTTTATTTTACCTTCTTGTTCTCCTGTTACTTTATGATGCATGCCTTACATAATCAGTACATTATTCGTACTGGCATCCTTTTTCTTTTGGGTGCTGTGCTCATGCCCACAGGTAGACAGGGAGACGACCCAGCTTCCTAGGAGTCAGATCAGCTTGCACCGGAGCACTTCCATAGACCGGAGGTGCCGTCTCTGATATATTCTTTTGTGTATATATTTAGATATGATGGGGTCCTGTCCCATCTTCATGACCTCAAGTTTCAGTTAGAGGCTCGTAGATACTTGTATGTGGGTAGTAGTTGTCATGTGCCCCTCGATGTATATTCTGTACATTATTCTTTTGTTGCCGCAAGGGCCTATGTATGCATGAGTACATGTTTTATGAAACGGATGTGTAAGCAGATTGAGACAATAGTAGTATGATATGTGGTGCTCGGTGGTCAGCTCCGGGTACCCGTCACAGCCCTCTAGGCGGGTCGTGACATGCCCGAACTTCATTAAATCACATGTTAGGGTTTAGTATGCATTAAAGGTAATTCCAAAGGTTTGATCCGAATGTTTATTATTGGATATAGATTTGCAGATTCGAGGTCGTGAGGCGAAAGGCAAGTGAGTAAGCGATAAGGTATGTATAGGCTATCCCTTCCTTCTTTTTGGCATGTCTTAGATATAAGTGGCGTATGATATGAGATTTGGGGTAATTCCATTCATAAGATTCGACTGTGACTCCTGATCTTAGTCACTTCTTGATGTTAGAACTCGTAAGACGGTTGAACGATTACTTCTTATGTCCTCTATATGTTGGATAGTAAGCCGTACAGTTATAAAAATAGAGCGTGCATACAAGATGACAACTAGAGTGGTATCACTAGAGCGTTAGAACCATATCATGTATGTAGCAGATCTTAATATTAATTTGAAATAAAAAGAAGATAGCGTGAGATGAGAAATAATGATAAGTAGGCTAATAGAGACCAAGTGAATGATTATGAATATAGTTAATGGATGGTGTGACTTATACCACTACAAGAAATCTGACATTTTGTGGCTATAAAGATCGCTGCAACAGTACCAAAAGTCGCCACTAAATGTTTTTAGTAGCGACTTTGAGGTCGCTGCTGGAAGCTCCGTTGCTAAATGTTTTTTGTGGCGACACATTAGGGTCGTCACAATTAGTACCCTTTTGTGGCAACCAAACTTGCCACAAAAAGGAACAGCGAAAAGTTTCACCAACGAGATTATTGGTGGGTCATTAATCACGGGGTTTAGTTGCGACGAAAATCACTCCTAATTCTCTTTAGTGGAGCTTTTAGGTCGCTTTCATTAATACATCGTCGTGGTATTTACGCTTGAAAAGAAATCATCATTATAATATCTTCGAACTCCTTGTTAACAATTTCTGTTATCGAACAACTTTGTCCCTATCATCGAAAAAAGAAGAAGCAAATATTCACTTGGATAAGTCAAATATTAAGCGAGAACGAATTTGAGAAATTCTAGCATCATCTTAAGAGATAGTAAAACTTAAAATGAAGTAAACAACATAATAGATTTACGCTA
>NW_026720689.1:0-9791 GCF_029784015.1 Lycium ferocissimum
TTTTGGGTGCAAAAGTGGGCATCAGTAGACGTAGCACGTACACGTAGGTAGCATACGTAGCGCGCTTTTTTCCTCTTCCCCTGAATTTGAAGTCCTTTTTTCCTCCCCGATGTCTATCATGAGCGGTTTTTTTGGGGAAACTGACTGACAACTTCATTTTAAGCTTTTGAAACGCCTTAAAAATCCCCATATACCTAGAGATATACCTCTCCAAAGTTGACCCAAAATTCTGTCTTTAATTCTGCCAACTTGTTCCAAATTTTGACAAACTTATTTTCTTTGATTTGCTTGGTCCTCGAATCTTCCGAAACTCCCCCTACATGATATTTATCATTTATTATGCTTGTAATAAATATGTTCTTGTGTTTCAAGATTGTCCTTCTCGATTACGACTTACGAGATCGTAATTCATCCTTTACTTCATTGCTACGTATTTCCCATGGTTTGTACCTTCCAAAACTTTATGGGACGTCTCCAATGATCTATTACTACAAGGATGTACGTGGCATGCTCACGCTTCCGAAAGTGTGTGAGGCAGTAACACCCTTGTCGTGAGGGACTTCCGGGAAGATCTTCTGGGAAGACTTCTGGAAACTCATTTACAACTGGGACGGACTGGAGAGTTGGAGCCTGGGCATCCGAATCCCTAACTCAAACTAATGAATCCCTAACTCAAACTAAGTGGTAGATATAACCCTTGAAAATTATTTTTCTGGCTTTTAAATAGGAAATAAACCTATCTCTGAGTACTACTGAATTACCCTTCCACTTATAACTAGTTCATTAGGAAACTCGAATTTCACTATTTTGGTTCTACAATATACTGGGGCATAACATGAAGCCAACCTATCCATACTAATGATTACATCAAAGTCTACCATCTCTAACTCTGCTAAGTCAGCTATGGCTCTGCGGTGATAGACTAAAACTAGGCAACCCCTATAAATACGCCCAAGTTATGACCGACTCATTAATCGGGTGTGACACCTCAAAGGGTTCAATATGTAATTTTTTTCCGGTTCAATCCCAAATTTCTTAGCAATAAATGGGTTACATAAGATACAGGATCCTCGGGTCAATAAGGGCATACACGTCAAAGTGAAAACTCGTTAGTGTAATCGTGACAACATCTCGCACGCAGCTTTCTATATCCCAACACGACCCGCCAACGCACACGAACGGCCGGCCCCCCCGCCCTCGCGTTTCCGTACATAGTCAGACAGCCCCCGCCGCGGGATTATTACGAGGGATCGAATTCGTGGACTACGCCACGTAACTTCTGGTACCCTGTCTAGCTGATGGAAAATCTTTCGAACGTGGCCCTTTTCCGCCACAACCATCGCACTCATTCTATCTACACGACACTCACCTAAGTGTCTATTGCTACACTTGCTGCAAGCTGGAATAGTATAAGCTAACTAACCCACACTAGCCTGAGAGTAAGAACTTGATGGACCGAAATCTCTCGCTTCTATCACACGAACTTTGGGGACGGGGTCATCATGATTGAGCAGTCCCGCCGACCCGTTCTTGTTAATCTTCTATTCCCATTACCGCCGATTACCATCAGAGACTTTACCCTCTTGTCAACTCCTTGTCTTTCTTTTTCTTCAAGGTTTCCTCCTCCTTTAGCCTTGTCTCATTCCTCTGGGTATGAAAGCAACTATCTTGAGATAGCTTTCATTCCCCGTTCGCGCAAAGAATTGGCCCCATCATACAAATGGAGATCCAGACCACCAACAAACCTTCTCACTCTTGCCCTCATGTCCAGTATCATAAATGGAGCATGCTTAGCCAAACTAACAAATTCCAAATAATAGTCCTGAACTGGCCTACCATTCTCGTTTAGCTTAGAATTGCTTAGCCTTAGCTTCTTTGACTTCTATTAGCATAAATTCGGCTAGGATTGTGCTTGCAAATTTGTCCCATGTAGCATCAGGTGCATCCTCACCTCGGGATAATTCCCAAGATTCATACCAAGTGTTAGCAATGCTCTGTAGCTGATGAGCTTCAAAAGTAGGCGCTCAAGTTTCTATGTCGTCATAATCCCGAAGATTTTCCGCAAGAAAGCATCAACGTAGTCCCGGGGTCTTCGTCTTTCTTTGTCCCCGAAGGTCGGGGGATTCATCCCGAGAAAGTCTTTAGTCTTAGAAGACTCTCCATTATTCCCCGAACTTGACCCGCATTCCTTACGTTGGGCCAGCCGAGCCATTGTGTGAGTACGTTGATAGCACTCCTAACATCCCTATCCGAATCCTGTGGTGTGTGGCCGTGTAAGCGGTTAGGGCTGTTGTCTGAGTCAGAACGGTCTCTACATCCGTGGTAGCCCTGCGGGCCGGTGTGCGTGGTCCCTCTAGTGGTTTTTTTTTGGTGCATTTTTTCTCGAAAATACGTACACGCACGAATTAGAAAGGCATCCCGAGGGTACTACTCTAACCGCACGGTTTGAGCATGAAAGTTAAGCGAGACAATCTAAATGTCTTGGTGGTCAACTGCTTATATGTGGCCGAGGCCCTCGCGCATATAAAAGTGCCCCACCGGACACGGTTTCATAGACTCCCTAAAGACACTTGAACCTAGTGCTGACACAAGCTTTGTCACGCCCGAATCATGGCTCGGGCAAAACACGGCACTCGGTGCCTTCATCAGATGTGACCGAAGCCGAACCACATGGCTTGTCAATCATCAGCGAGGCATAACGTAAGCGAAAAATAGAACGTGAGAACATGATGGGCTTTTAAGAACACACATGAAGTCATAAAGATTAATAACATACTCGTTATAACATAAATGCGGAAATAACATGAATTGAGCCAAAGATGGCTCAACACCTTACATGTCTAACATAACTAAACTGACTATTCTATGAAACCTCTAATCATAAGTCTTGACCGGAAAATGTACTTCATACTGGACAAGGCCCCCAAGATACTTTTAAATGCATAACTAATAAAATAAAAATCGACTAAAACCCCGAATGAGGTGGGGCTCGCTAATGACGTCGATGATAAAATCCTACCGAGAGATGTGGTGTCATGTAAATCCGTATCTAACGTCGTGAAATGCGGCTCCCGGGTAATAAAGGGGACGCCGCACATTGAATGTACTGGTATGTAAAGCAACTTAATGAAATAATATGGGACATCGAAATAACATGTAACACCTCGTACCTTTAACTTAAGCCTCTGACCATAATCCGGACATGAAAACTAAGATAAAGAATGTGAGAATTGAAATTTCTCTTCGCTGTCACTCGGGATTACGCCTTAATACGAACCGTAAACCAAAGATACGGCCCGTATTTCAAGTCGTAAAGTGATACCCTAAAATCACTGTGCATTCTGAAATTTGGTATGTGGAATTTTATATTGTTAAATACAGACCGTATTTTGAAATACGGCTCATAAAGTGTGATCATATTTAGGAAGGAACATAAAACAGTGATGCTGTTTGAAGTATGTTGAAATACGGTCAAGGTTTACGGACCGTAAATCAGTTTACGGACCGTATTTTGGTCTGTATTTCCCAACCCGCACTAGAACCTTTAAATACCAGCCTGCAGTTAGTTGTTTCATTTTTCATAATTCCAAGCCCTAGAAACGAAGTGTTCTTCTCCCAACAATCCAAAACAACAAGGTAAGTCATTCCAAACTCTTCCAAATCAATTCTATCATATATGCTCTTGATCTAATCAAGAAACCATGTTCTTAACATAGAGTTTTCAAGAAAACCCAATTAAAGGGCATAAAAGGCAAAACCTTGGAACGCTTTTTCAAGACGATTATTATAAGTTCGGGAGAAATTCCGGTGTATGTTAAGCATACTATCTACATGAGGAACATTGTTTAATCATCCTCATAACTCGTATCATAATTCCCGAGAAACCAACAAGTTCATGATTTTGCCCTAGTTCTTGATTTTCATAACCTAGGGTTGTAGCTCGATTTTCCGATTATGTTCATACTTGTTATGCATACTATGGACCCTAGCTTAATCTAAAAGACTTGTAATTTAATCTACAAGTCTCGAAATACGATCTAAGTCATCAATCGAGGTTAGAGCCGATGATGGCCTTTTACACTGTTTCATGTCTGATTGGGCTAAGGCCATAGTTATGATTCATATGCATACGCAATTATTTTCGTCCGAGGCTATACCAAGCTTTGAGATCTCATTATTTATTGGGCTCCGAGTCCATAGTTACATGATATTTGCATAGGTGGTTCCTATACGTATCAGCCCTCATACTATGAGCATTTAGTTTCATTATGCTCATTGTTCATCTCTCTTATTATCGTTTCCATTGCTTATCATACTTGTACAATTCAAATGCATTTCAACATCCTATGCATGGGCTGCACCGACGGTGCAAAGTACGACTTTCAGAGGATCTGATGGCCGCTTAGCTTCAGTGAGCTGAGTACATCAGCTAGTTAGTGAGCCTCTCATCCAAGGCTTCCGCCTATTCGCTTTTTGGAGTATTAGTTAGTTCATTAGTATTTGAGGCATGTCAGGGTCTTGTCCTGACCTAGCTATTCTTTAAGTATTTTGATCATAGAGGTTTCATAGACACAAACTTTAGTTAGTTATGTTGGTTTTTCCTCACAACATTTATTTCCGCATTCATTATTATATTTGAGTTAGAGCATTCTTGTCACGGCCCAACCCCGTAGGCCGTGACTAGTGCCCGAGCTGGGCACCCATACGAACCTATTAACCATACTCAGCGTGCAAACAGATCATACATATGCAAAAGTCAGACATCAGACCATAACTGGCATAACCAGATCTTATACATACAGAATAGTAATACGTCGCCCCAAAATTTGTCACAAATATATATACATATCGCTGACACAACTTTCAGCAGATAATATCACATAGGTTTCGGTAAGGCAATCATAGTATGGACGCTCAAATCACAAATCACCTGGTATATAACTCGATAAAGTTGACTACCCACAACCCACATATATGTCTACGCACCCCAAGAGTAACAACAGAATCATATGACGGGACGGCCCCGTCGTACTCCATGAATAGTCATATACATATGCATTGGAAAAGTCTGTACTCAATACATGAGCTCTTTGAACAAGTGGAGCGCTCCGAGAATAGCCGAACGGAAATCCTAAGTTCTGATCATCACAACAGTATCCGTACCGCGGGGCATGAAACGCAGCCCCCGAAGAGAGCGGGGTCGAAGACGAATATGTACCGAGTATGCAAAGCACAAAATATAGTAAACGTGGATCATAATCGAAACAAGAAGTACAAAATAAGTGCAAAATCCAATATCAAAATGCTTACTCTTAAAACACAAGTCATGCATGGGGCTCTAGAATATGGTCCTTTGCCGTCATTGGCGCCATAACACATCATACCTTAAGATTTCATATCTCCGAAACCCGACATATCACATAACACATCAAATATACACGGTGCCTCGCCCTCTAAATGGTGAGGCTCTACGAACCGGACACATCATAACACCAAATATACACGGCCCCGCGCCCCTCTAGCGAGGGGCTCGACGAACCGGACACATCATACTCCAGAATATAACACAGTGCGCACGATAACATAATCGGCCCGAGACTCGGCGAAAGATGTAACAATCATATGCACGAGCAGAGTAGGGAGGAACTATATGCAGTTAAAACATTTTCAAAAACTTCATAAAATAGTCAAAATGAACTATCATTTAAAACCAAGAGAATAGTCAAATCAAGTTTCCCCCGAATGTCACACGGGAACATATCAAATATAACTTTAGAAATCATGGATACGTTTAAAACCTTATAGCAGTAGTTTATAGAAATCGAGAACATATTCGTCATTACAAACTCGATAGGTAAGTAAGTAATCGACGCTCGAGGGAGTTAAGACAATAGTCATGCTAAGTTCTTTCAAAAGTTAGAGCCATACGAGGAAAATCGTGGGTCCCACGGAAGAGCGTCAACCCAATCCGAGCCCGCCTATGGAAGGTATAGCCATTATATGCTACAGAGCCTTCTACGAGCATATCGAGGCGATCCCGTGCATCGTCACGAAGTTACGGCCCTTTTTCGACATGAACCTTTTAGAACAAAACTTTTGTGCAAACTTTGAAATCCAATCATACCAAAGACATAAGGACCATTATTCTAGTACATTACAAATGCCAACATTAAGAAGTGAATAAGAATCGTAGATATACTCGGATGCAAAATAGAGTTACCCCCGAGCCAGAAAGCATAGCCTACTTACAACTAAGATATGCCAAAAGAAAGAAAGATTAGGCTTTACATACCGTCCGCTTCCTAAGCTAATCCAAACCCAAGTTTCGGGCTCCCCAAGATCTACAATACGTCAATAAATACCAAACATTATCGTAGGCACCAGAATTCAATCCTAAGTTAACATTTGTCTACGTAAATTTAAATTAAGATTTTCCCGTTTATATCTGTAGCGAATTCTCAATTCGCAACTAACAACACCAACAACAATACCAATAGTATTAACATCATTTCCAATACCGACGTATGCCATAAAGTAACCCGCATAATCGTTTTCTAAATTTCTCAACCAACCAAATTTACATATAACTATTTAATAATTTTATTTCCGTAAAGGAGTCGAAATTCATATGAACAACATCAATAACAACAGCCTTCACATTTTACAAGGTAAATACATTTATTTTCATCCAAAATTCTCTTCAAATCTCCTTCCATAATTCCACACCAACAAACGAATTTATCGACTATTCCTCCGTGCTAATCCGTTAAAATTCTAAATAAACTCGTTAACGATTAAAAGGAACCGTATTCATACCTTAAGCATGCAGCCCCCACGTTATCACTCTTCTCCTTGGTTGATTTTTAGCTCAAATTGAAGACAACGCAGCCGTACAACACTTTTCTCTCTTCATGGGCTTCGAAATTCGGGCTCGATTTTGGTCAAAATTGGTTTTTCTCTCTCCAAGGCTCTTCTCTCTCTCTTTCCAGAATTTTCTGGTGTTCTTGGTCTGAAAAAAATGAGAGGAAAGGACTGAAATTTCACTTAAATAGGCATGGGTCATAGGCTTAACCTGATTGGGCCCTGGTTTGGGCCTAGCCCTATCTAACCTTTCTCGCCTTAAAACGTCCATATCTCTCTATCCCGACATCACCTGTGGGCCCACGACCTATGGTTGGAAAGATAATTCAATTATCTACAACTTCTATCCTTGGTATTTTCCCAAATTCCAAACTTATAATACCGTTGCTTCCCCTCGAAGTCAGATCACCCAAAAACGTTACTTAAAAATATTTGCTTGGAGGACTTCCACTTTGATTTGGCTCAAGGGACCTTCTTGAGTTATGTTTAATTTCACATATGTGATTCAAATAAATTGTCGCATGTCCCAAAAAAAATCTCAATGTGGGCTCCACCTCAGCTTGCGAATAATCCGACGTACAAAAATATGAAATATAATACTGCCAACGTGAGTTTAAATTATGAAGCAACAACATGATTGTCAATTTTTAAGCACGTTAATAAGAACCTTCCCATTGGTTGGAACTGATAGAAGAAAATATTTTTTTGAATCAAGATTTGAGGAGCTCAAATTCTCGGTCCCATGGCCGAATGGCCTCTCTTTATTTTTCTCCAAGTTTCTTGAATTTTCTAAGGTTTGAAAGTATGAAGAATGTGATTAATAAGTCATCCAATATACTCATATATAAGTCATCCATGTGTCCATGGCCCACACATGGCTTGGATGAATTAAAAGCTGCCGCGGGGTGGTGCCCCACTCACACCACACGGCCAACTCGGGCATTATTTCATGAAATGCCAACTTTCCTAAATTAACTTTTAACCTCAAATTTTCCTTAATATTCCATGCCAATAAATTCATAAGCAACTTATGCCTTAACACAAAATCAAAGGTCAAAAGTCTCTACCTCATATCCCGAATAGTCTGTCACTTAACTTATCATGGTTAGCTCGGATTGTCCCCAAGGTACAAAATACGGGATATAACATCCTTCCTCCTTTAGAACATTCGTCCTCGAATGTTAAACTAGTCCCGTAAGGTCTTATAAGGATTTCGGGGTTTCCTTTATTACCATAACATACGCAGCCTTATCTACCGATCATATTTCTTCTTCGTCTCGTGGCCATTTCTCAAGTCATCTCTCCTTCCTATTATTATTCGCACACAATACTTTAACGGAAGCCACGTCTTTAGTACGCAGCCTTCTTTCCTCACGAACAATGTGATAAGGTCCAATACATCTCGGGCTAAACTTCTCCTTCTTACCGAATTTCATAACACCCATGATGGCTGACGCTCTCGTTAATTACCCAATCACCAATCTGGAACCCTAAACATCGACGTCGATTATCCACATACGATTCATGTCGACTCTGAGGTGCTAATGACCGCTCCTGAATAGATTTTTCTTCATCAATGACTTGCTGAACCCTATCGGCCCTATTAACTTAGTTTCGCCAACATCGGACTAATCGGTGAAGCGCACTTCGCCACACGAAGCCTCGTACGGCTATCCGGGATACTAGAATGGTAGCTATTATTATAAGAGAACTCAACAGGTGGAAAAAGATCATCTTAGCTATCTCTGAAACCGATATCGTAGGCCCGCAATATATTCCTTAGCGTCCGGATAGTACGCTCGGTGCATCCCGTCGGTCGAGGGTGACATGCGTATCAGATTCAGCTTACGGTTCAATGGTCAGCGTCATTAGTCCTTACATCCTTGTCACTATTTTACCTTTACATTCTGAGTGCTCACTCAACATGACTTTGTTGCTAGTGGTTATAATGGTTATGTCCCTTAAACTATTCCTCCTAGTTCCTCCCGGGACTACTTCGTCGATCAAAGTATGTATATACGAAATGGTTCGCACCACCCTTCGCTATCCTTCACGAAGACAACTACACTTATGGTAACTCAAAATTCGAGTTTAAACTAAATCCTTGGGCTCTTGCCACAACTATTCCTTTAGTTTTATGCTACAACTGTTTCTTTCACCCTCGTCCCTCAAATCTTACAATACGACCCAAAAGCATAGGGCTACGGAAATTCTTACTCCCTTACGATTTTCTCATAACGCAAATATACGTGTTTACGATTTCTTTGTATTGGCGATCGTTTGAACTCTAACTCCAAGCTAGTAAATTTTCTCTTTTTTTTTTTTTAGAGCATAAAAACGCCATAATCTCTCCAAGTTTTGCTCTCCCCCCTTTATTTAGGAAGTCTCGCTTTAATAGGTTTAGATATCCGTCGTCTTCGGCACTTATCTTTCGAAAGTTAGAAATCTCTTAGCATCGTTGCACGGCCTAATCATTCTTTCCTTTACTTCTCATATCTCGTCGTGGTCACTATCCTTTCGTACCACACATTCCTTTCTAGTGCCATACTACCACATTCTATCCTTTCCATACGTCTAACCTCAAATTTTTCCAAATAGTGTCGTGCTTTTCCCGTTGTCTTTCTTGGAGGCTTTACTCCTTCATATTTCTTACTTTTTTTGCCCTTTCCGACATTTTGGTTACCTTATTTTCCATCTACTCACTTTCTTTATTTTCCCAATATCATTGTATTAGAACTTCCTGAGCTTAACCTATAATGAAAACAACATCAGCTTGCTTTATAACATTTGTGCCATTTTTTTTCACTTGAACTTCATTACCCTGTCCGATTAACACCTTCTAATATGTCACAACGTCGATTGCTTTGAGATTGAATATAATCATGTATAGGGTATCATATTCATCTCGTATATATAATTGCTACCACCTT
>NW_026720690.1:0-9732 GCF_029784015.1 Lycium ferocissimum
TGGAAGAATAATTTTTTTGGTGGCTAAATCTTGGATTCTCTTCTTCTAGTTCTTGGCGAATAGTAGGTGGTTTTTGCTCTTCAAGTTTCTTGATTTTCTAGGTCTTGGGTGATGAATAATGATCCCTCTAAGTCATCTTTTCTTTCATATAATAACTGACCATATGACGTGGCCACTCACGAAGGTGGCGGCCACATGGCCTCTTTTATTTCCTCGATTCCTTTTCAATTATTGACGACTTTCCTTAATTCCACTTTTGGTCCCGAAGTTTCTTTGATGTTTCCATACCAATAACGTCATACATACTTAGGTCACCGACAAAATCGAAGGTCGCACGTCCGGAAACTTCGTACCCAAATGGTCTCAATCCTAACTTTTCATAGTTAACCCAAATCGTCCCGTCGTTCAAAATACGGGATGTGATGTAGGGACTCGCTTACAAATCAGAAAGTGGTCGCCCCGGACCTTTGGCACACAAATCATCGGATCATAGATGGCCATATCGGATCGGAGAACCAATAAATATCAACATAAGCGTACATGGCACATCATACTCCACAACCCATGTACGTATTATACTGCCCCTCACACCGGAGCACGGCGAACAATGAGAAATACGCTTGAGAACATATCTGGCCGGGCTCGGTGTGGGAAATGTTGAGGCATCCACGAATGGAATAGTGAGAAACTAAATGCAATAAACATCCCATAGATTTTTCAGAGACTCAATGAAGCATAGGGAATAACAAATTAAACGATGGAATCGGACAGAATCATATTAAGCGAAATCGGATGTCATAATGGATTACAGAGAAATAACCTTTCTATGATCGTTTCCGTGTTCCAAAGTAGTTTATAAGACTTAAGGACATATTTAAAACAATTTTTATCTAGTAGTTAGAAGGATAGTAAAACATTTCATTTTATTTGCTCGAAAACAAGACAATAGTAAAATGAACGACAAAGCGGGAATAGTGGGCCCGCCTCGAGTCAGCGGGCGACGGACGCAAATTACGTATCTTAGGACTATAGAATCAACCATGGAGGTCTAAGGACATTCCTTAACTTTCTAGGCAATTTGTGAGAGTTCGCACAATTCTTTCAACAAAACATACTTAAAGGGTTCAATTCTATTGAATGAAAAAGGAACATTTTCAAACGCGGATTCCGATGAACGTGAGAATACTTCCCAAGGCGCAAATCCGATCCTAGTACATTTAGATCATGCCAAGAGAGAAATAGGAAGGCTTTACATACCTTTTGGGCCTCTTACGCTCTCCAAAACTCACTTCCCGTTTCGTCAAAAATCTGCAAATGGTCACTCTTACCAGTTACTATTCATGTAGTTCAAAATTCCAACTTTAGTCTAGTATTGATCTACCGAAATTTCGAGCATCTCCCCTATAAATATGACACCCCGAGAATCTATCTCGGCTCAGATACCAACAACAACCAAGCCAACAACATTAAACATCAATTAGGATCATATTCTAGTACAAACCGACATCTACACGCATAAGCGACAACTTACAACTAACTTCGCGTTTTCAATCCAATCATAACATTTTCATACTCATTTACTCTCTAAAATCATTTCAACATCATCCCAATATCAATTAGAGGCATTTCATATAATTACATCTCAACTATGTCAAAACTCATATACCTTCCCATAACACATATATACATTTCTAACGCCAAACTTTAATCGTTAAACATCCATATACACTATAAAGGTCGCAACGACACCACTAACATGTTAAACAAAATAAGTTCATTACTATTCCATTGCTAGGTACTACACGGCCACATGCACTATTTCATCCCAACAAGTTTTCTTTCCATCTTTCCTTTCCCTTGCAATTTCTACAATGTCCATGATCATAATACAACATAAAATTTAACACAATTACACTATACAATAACATGCACACACGGCCACACACCATATCCCTCATCTACTTTGTAAACTTCCATTTTTCTATACTTTCAACTCAATTCCATGCACTACAACACAACCAAATCTTCCTAACCTAAATTAAAGGATTGAATACTTACCTTTCACTTCAAAATTCTTCACCTCCTCAAGTTGCCCAACCAATGAAACCAAAGCTCAATCTTCCGAAACAACTACGCCAAGTCGACAAGGGACCTTGAATTAGTATGATTGTCACAAGAAAACAACCTTGGAATCAAGATTAAAGGACTTGGAATTTTCTTCCTTTTTTTTTTTGTGTTCGGCCGAGGGCTGTTTGGTGTAGCTCTTGGAAATTTTTTTGTTTTCTTGAATTTTCTTGAAACCTCCTTGTTCTTAAATTAATGAATTGGTCACATGAGTGGTCACATGACCATTCTTCATGGGTTTGGGCCTTCCCCCCCATGGCCGGCCACCTTCCTTTTGGTTGGGCTTCAATTCTTATTATTTCCTTCAAGCCCAATTAATGATAGACCGTTTTGGAAATTCACGGGACTAATTTACGAGATTCCAATTTTGCCCTTAACCTTCCTTAATATTTCCGCGTCATTATTTCCTTAAACATCACATACACATTAAGTAAAATCCAATTAAGGCCTTATTTCTTAACATTCCAATTATTTCCAATCTTTCCGAATACGCACAAAATGCGAGGTATAACATCCTCCCCCCCTTTAGAACATTCGTCCTCGAATGTTAAACTAATCATATAGGGGTGTATAAGTAATTTAGGGAGGAGTTCCTTTTATTATGGTCAGCACAAATAATTCATTGCTTAACCAATATTCGTACACAGGAATTTAAGTTACCTGGAGGTGTTGAAAACAAGTGAGGATACTTCTTCTTCATTTCTGCTTCGGCCTCCCAAGTCTCTTCTTCGCGGTTGTTATTCCGCCATAATACCTTAACCGAGGGTATATCCTTGGTGCGTAGTCTCCTCTCTTGGCGGTCCAGAATGGCCCCATTGTTCCTCGTATGACAGATCCTCAGTCACCTGAATGTCCTCTACTGGGAATACTCTGGAAGGGTCGCCAATAAATTTACGCAGCATAGACACATGGAATACCGGATGTACTGCTTCCAGATCCGCTGGTAAATCCAATTCATAAGCAACCTTGCCAACTTTGCGGACGATCTGATAAGGCCCGATATACCTTGGGCTAAGCTTCCCCTTTTTGCCGAATCTCATGACGCCCTTCATAGGTGACACTTTTAAGAATACCCAGTCACCCACTTGGAATTCCAAAGGTCGGCGGCGTTTATCTGCGTAAGATTTCTGTCGGCTTTGAGCCGCCAACAATCGTTCCCGAATAAGCTTTACTTTATCCATTGCTGTTTTGGATCACATCGGGCCAATTAATTTAGTTTCACCGACGTCGAACCGGCCAATAGGGGATCTACATTTTCTACCATATAATGCCTCGTACGGCGCCATCGAATCTTTGGAATGGTAGGTACATTATTGTAAGCAAATTCAACCGGTGGCAAATGGTCGTCCCAGCTACCTGCAAGTCAATAGCACAAGCCCGCAAGATATCTTCTAACGTCCGAATAGTACGTTCAGACTGCCCATCGGTTGCGGGTGAAATGCCGTACTAAGACTTACACGAGTCCCAGGTCCCTCTTGGAATGATCTCTGAAATTAGGCGCAGGCGGGCACCTCTATCGGTAATAATAGATACGGGAACGCCGTGGAGCCTCGACTATCTCCTTAATATACAATACGGCGTAGTCCTCGCGGAGTAAGTAGTCCGAACCGGGAGGAAATGGGCTGATTTAGTCTGTCTGTCGACAATAACCCATATCGAATCATACTTCCGTGGCGTGCGGGGTAGACCTGTAATGAAATCCATATTGATAATTTCCCACTTCCACGTCGGGATTTCCATTTCTTGCAATAATCCGCCGGGCTTCTGGTGTTCAATTTTGACCTGCTGGCAATTCGAACACTGGGCAACAAATTCAGCAATATCCTTTTTCATATTATCCCACCAAAATAAACACACGAGGTCATGGTACATTTTTGTAGCCACGGGTGAATAGAATACCGAGAATAATGTGCTTCGCCCATTACCGTTGCCGTCGTAGGCACAACGTCGGGGTACGCATAATCCGCCCCTATATAACAATACTCCCGGATGTAAGCTCGAACGGGGTATTTTCTCGTCAAAACCGTGTCTCGATACCGTACCGGGATAGGATCTTCGTACCGGCGTCGCTTGATTTCTTCTATAATAGAGGACTCGGCAAATTCTCGGACGAAACCCCATGCCTCCCGAATCGGCTAGACGTACGCCAAGGCGGCTGGGCGGCGGATATCACGAACTATTTCTTTCTTCTGCGATGGAACATACGCAAACTACCCAAAGATTTTGCTAAGTGCATCCGCCACTACATTGGCTTTCCCGGATGATACGGAGAATGTCGACATCATAATCTTTCAAGAAACTCCCAACCATCTCTCTCGTCGCAAATTCGGCTCTTTTTGCTTAAAAATATATTGGAGACTCTTATGATCCGTATAGATATCAACATGTACGCCATACAAATAATGTCTCCATGTCTTTAAAGCGTGAATAACCGCGCCCAACTCCGGATCATGTGTAGGGTAATTTCTTTCATGCTTTTAAGTTGCGGAAGCATAGGCTATGACTTTACCATGTTGCATTAAAACACAACCCAAGCCAACACCGGACGCATCGTAATAAATAACATACCCGTACTGACCTTCGTGTAGAGTTAAAATTGGAGCCGTAGTCAATTTTTCCTTCAGCGATTGGAAGCTTCGTTCACACGCGTCTGTCCACTGGAACTTGGCCCCCTTTTGAGTCAACCGGGTCAAGGTGCTGAGATTGAAGCAAATTTTTTCACAAACCTCCGATAATACTGCCCGGCTCCCAAAAAGTTGCGTACCCTCGGTGGGTGTCGTAGGTACGGGCCAATTCTTCATGACCTCGATCTTCGCGTGTCCGCCGGATACCGTCGGCTCCAATAATATGTCCCCAAAAAAGTCACGAAGCCGGCGAGCATTCGACTTGGAAAATTTAGCATATAATTCACGTCACGGAGTACCCCAAGGACTGCCCTTAAATGATGCATACGCTTCCTCCGACCGGGAATAGACTAGAATGTCATCAATGAATACAATCACGAACATGTCTAAGAATGGTCTGAATACCCGATTCATCAGATCCATGAATACCGGAGCATTAGTTAGCCCGAAAGACATTCCTACGAACTCATAATGGCCATATCGAGTCCGGAACACTGTCTTGAATATCGACTCCCCGTCAAAACACACATGGGATGATAGCCCGATCGCGGATCTATTTTAAAAACGCGCCTACCTGATCAAACAAATCGTCAATTCGGGGAGGGGGTATTTTGTTATATCCCGTATTTTGTACAATGGGATATTCCGAGCAAATCTACCCAAGCCTGGAGAATTTAGTCATATTGAAGCAGGAAAATTAAGAATTCAGTATATGCGAGAAATGAAGTGCTGAAATAATTTAAGATTTAAAATTGTGGTGGCGGTGATTGAAAATAATATTTTATGTGTGCTAAAAGAGGCTACGGAGTAGTAGCATATTTCATGATTATGATAATGAGTATATGAAGTGTGTTAAAAGTGATCCATGTTTAAGTGCATTGAGATCAAGAAATTAATTATGGTATTAATTAAAGCTTAATGGATAAGTACTTTTGGTGGATTGCCACATGGCCTAAATTAGGCCAATAGGTGGCATGAGTTGGTGCAAAAGAAATTGTTCAGTCAACTCGATTATTAACGTGCAAAGGGACACATGGCAAGTCATAAAGTGTCAACATTGGACCTTACAATTCATTTTTTTTTTTACTATGTCACGTTTTGGAAGTCAATTAGGAGAGAGATTATTTTAGTTGCTTTTAGGTGGATCAGATGAGAAAGTATATCGTTGATACTAGTAACGTCAATATGTTTGGTAACAAGTAGTAAAAAAATATTATTATTATGATAAGTGGTGTTACTTAATTAGTATGTATTGTGGAATATTATATTTAAAAAACTCTCCTCTACATGTTTACCACTTCCACCGTCAAAGTAGTTCTTTAAAGCATTAAATAGGATTTCTTCACATATAAGTAGAATTAGATTTGTACGTTACTTGCCTAGTTGCCTAACTTTAGATATACTAAAGTTTTCTTTGCCGACTCAAATTTTCGGACCTCAATTCTTGCATATATTTGTATGATAACTTAGATCGCCTCTTGGAGAATTCATTCTTGAAGGAGATATATGCAGCACTTATTTCGTAGAAGCAACAACGTTATTTCTTTCCATAGCAGTAGCAACGTTTTTCTTTCAATTTCAACAAAGAGCAACCAATGTTCTTCTCTTATTTCAAAGATCAAGTATAGCTATTTTTCTTCATCGATTTCATGGTTATAACATCGGTTTTATCCGGATCCTAGCAAGTCGAAGAATACTTCGTGGTGGATTATCCTAAGATTGAGGTTGTTCTTGTGTGATTGAGGTTGAAGTGCTAATTGAGGCGAGTTTGCTATTGAGTGCGTATTGATGACAAGAGGTATGTAAAGCTCACCTTTCTTTCATTGGCATGTCTTAGTTAAAGTAGGCTATGATATGACCCTAGGGTAATTCTACTCCTCCGATCCGAGTATGTTCATGATTCTTATTTGCTTCTTAATATCTGTATTCGTAATGTAGTTAAATTATGGTCCTTATGCTTGGTATGACTAAAAATGAATAGGCAAAGAAAGACTTGTTCGAAAAAAGGGGTCTGTAACTACGAACGTCCATAACTTTCGTAAATGAAACCGGATGGCCTCGAAACCTTCGTAGGAAGTTTTGTAATGCGTAATGACCTTAAACCTCTATAGGCGGGCTCGGATCGGTCTGATGAATCTCCGTGGGCCCGCAAGATGTTTTTTTGTATAGTTTTAACGATTCGTTAAAAGGAACTTAATATGACTATTACTCCGACACTCGAGTATGATTACTTAGTTATCGTTAAGTCCGTACGAGGATTTTTAGACATAAGATTCCCGATATGAAACTACGTTACTACGATATGCTCATGATATATGATGTGTTTCCGATAATGTCCGAAAGCCATTTGATATAATATTGGTCCGAATTTTCAGGATGATTTGATATGGTTACGTTATATGATGTGTATATATTCTGGAATAGGATCAAGTGATTCCCGGGCCGGTGGTGGGGCAAACCCAATGGTGGGGCAAACCCAGTGGCGTGGCACATCCCGCACTGGTTTAGGCGAATCCCACATTGGTTTAGGCGAATCCCACATCGGCTAATGTCAGTTTACTTCATTGAGTCTCTGATATGATTTATGTGCATATGGTTTCTCACTACTCTGTTCGTGCGAGCTGTAGCCATGCTTTCACTGCGTCCCGGGCCAGGGCATGTATTCGTGCACTTCATTGCATTGTTCACCGCGTCCCTCCATGGAGGGCGGGCACGTTTATTTACCGCGTCCCTTGCTAGCGGGGCCGGGGCACGTTATATGATATGATGATATGGGGGAGGTGGCCAGGATGGCATATGATGATTCCCTTTTACCGCGTCCCTCCATGGGGGGGGCCGGGGCATGTTGCATGTATTTGCATTTGATGATTTTAATTACCGCGTCCCTCCCTCGAGGGCCGGGGCACGTTATATGTTTTTATGATGACTTTATGACATTGACATGCATACGATTTTATGACATTGACATACGTGACATATGTTTTCAAAAGGCAAGTTTGGCGGTCTTCTGTATTCCTTATTTTGGTATGATCCCGCTTGCTACATTTCATGCTTTACATACTCAGTACATATTCCGCATGCGACCCCTTTCTTCGGGGTCGCGTTTCATGCCGCGCGAGTACGCCGGAGTGAGGTCGAAGACATTAGCGAGAAGATGTTCCAGCGGGATTGGCGAGCTCCGTACGCTCGGAGTCTTTCGCAAGTCGAGTGTTATGTTATGGTTTCATGTTGCCCGTGTTAGAGACTTTGCGAACGCTGTCGTGGTGTGTAAGATGTCGGTTGTGTAAGCGGCTATGTGGCTTGACCGTATTACTATGCATTGTATTATAAGCTTTATATGTTATAGATTTTATTTGAATCGCGAAAAGTAAAAAAAAAAGAAAAAAAAGCACGTTATTTCTTTTGAAACTTTCCGTTATATGTATTTGTGTTACAACGAAAGCTAGTGTGATTACGGTATTATGTGAGTCGGTGGGTTCGCTCGGCCTAAATGAGGGTCGGGTGCCCATCTCACACCTAACGGAAATTAGGGTGTGACAAATTGGTATCGAGCTTGAGTTCGTCCTAGGGGTCGTACGCAAAGTCGTGTCCAATAGAGTCTTGTTTATGGTGTGAAGCGCGCCACGTTTATAAACGGAGGCTACGGGGCATCTGGGAGTGTTCTTTGTTCCTTCACCTCTTAGATGGTGCCATGAGGCAAGTCACGGAAATGAGATTTCTTGCACTAACCCTCGGTGCCGGAGAAGAATGACATCGATAGAAGAAAGTGATTGATGATGTCGGGAGTTACAAAAAGTACGCAGGTAAGCAAAGGTATGAAAGATGTGTATGTCGGGTAAAGATCTTGAAGTACGATTGAAATACAAGTTGGAGATTAAAAGAGAAAGTAAACAAGAAAGTGTAACGCGGTGCGGTTTGGAGTTGGGCATACGAGGTATGTTCATTATTTTCATCTTGTTGTTGATATTGGGAGCCTGTGTGGCTATGATGTGATACTCGATATATATACATATATGTTGGCCTGTGTGGTGCTTGTTGGTATTTCTGCGTGCGAGGTTTGGAATAGTAAGAAATATAGAGAAACTGCGATTTTCCCGAAATAAAAAGAATGAGATATAGGTTTGTGTACGGTACCGAAAGGTCGTGCCGATAGTAATTGTGTTATGAAAGCGTGTTGAAATCTGTAAAGGCTTCAACTTACTCCAGATTATGTGCTAAAGGTCATGCGATGAAGTGGACGCGATCATATCAGCATTGAAGCATCGTATTTCATCAGAGTTCCAAAGTTAAGCGTGCTGGAGTGAGAGCAATTTTAGGATGGGTGACCCCTGGAAGTGTACTACAAATCCTGAAGTCAGGCACAAAAAGGGAGCCGAATGGAAAGCTAAGAGTAGCCTAAGGGTAATTAGGATATCGAGTGGGCGGAAACCTCGAGGTCGCGTGGCCGGGACGGACTAAACCGGTGAAGAAAAAGAAAAGCGCATTACGGCTTTAGAATTGGGGGTGAGTTGGAATAGTGTTTGGAAATATTTTGTAAGCAAGATAGTAGAAATTATATGTATATAAGTATGCACATGATATTCCGTACATGGCTATATCGGCGGATATATGTATTCGGCAACCAAGGGCGGTATGTCGAAGGCATTAATCGGACAAGGTAAACGAAGTTCAAGTTAAAGAAAAAATAAAAGGGGCACGAATGTTACGAGGGAGCAAGACGATGTTGTTTTTCGCTATAGGATAAGCTTGAGAAGTACTAACACGATGACATTGGGAAAAGAAACAAAGCGAGTAGAAGAATGGCAAAGAGGATCCGAATGTCGGGAATAAAAGTCTTTGCCTAATTAAGATTGAAAAATGCGGACATAGAACAAAGTATAATCGGGTAATAGTATAAGTACACCCCTTAAAGGGGGAAGCGGGAGATAACAGGATGGAGAAATCGCACACAATATATTTTCAAAAAAAAAGATTCCTTGCCGGG
>NW_026720691.1:0-9590 GCF_029784015.1 Lycium ferocissimum
AATCCCTATGATCGCTCAGCCGAAAGTGGGATTCGCCTAACGTGGGAATTTCCCCGGGTTTGCCCAGGCCATGCCTGATCATAATCAACTAATAATCAGTATCATATGCCAATCACCAGAATCATATGCGAGTTACGAAAACATGTATAATAATCGAGTGTCGATACTACTTCGAACACAAATCATCATATCAAAAACATATACATACGCGGTCCATAATGGGACCGGCGGACGGAACGTGGTCGCCCTGCCTTGGGCGCCACGACTCTCATATCGGAAGTTTTGATATCTCCGAACATCTCCTCCGAATCACATCATAATTCAGAACTCATATCATATTTTAGAATCATACTTCTTCGTATCATATATCGAACTCATCTACTTCGAACTATCATATCTATCGAAACACATCATCGTATGCGGATTGTGCGCACGATATACGGCCGACTCGGCGAAGGAAGTAATAATAATGTGCACGAGCGGAATCGTGGAATTATATGAATTCAATACTTATATCCATATGCAATGTAAAATCATACGCAATGCAAACATTTACAAAAACTTAATAAATTAATCAAAGCAATTCATTACTTACCCAATACAATAGTCCGGTCGCGTTTCTCCCAAATGCCACTCGGGCACATATCAAACCGAACCTTAAGGATCATACTTCGTATCGGAATCATGTACATAACAATTCTCATTTCAAACTCGTTACATAAATAGGTAATCATATTCGGGGGTTAAGATAACAAACATGCTAAGTTCTTTACAAAAACGTTAAAACTGTACAAGGAAAGTCTCGAGGTCCCACGGATGGGCATCCACCCCGCCCGAGCCCTCCTATGAAAGTTGGGGGATATTATGCCTTATGGAGTCACCTACGAAGGTTCCGGGGCGATCCGAGCTCGTCTACATTTAAAGTTACGGGAGTTCGTAGTTACGAAACCCCTTTAAGGACACAATTCTTTTTAGAATATTTCAAACTCATTCATATCAAAACATAAGAACTTTGGATTGTCTACATTAGGAAAATTACTTTAAGAAGCGAAGAAGAAATGCATATAAGCTCGGATCTTAAGAGTGGAGTTCCCCGAGGTTCGTATGATATTCACCTTACGTCTAAGACATGCCAAAGAAAGAAAGAGGAAGCCTTACATACCTCGCTTGCTTCCTTAGCTAATCCAACTCGGTGCCCTCGGCTCCCCGAAGTCTACACCACGCCAATAAGTATCAATCATTAGCTATAAACGGTTAGGTATCCAATTCCAAACTATTTCTTAATTCTACAGAAAATTGGGCAGCACCCCTATAAATACAACACCCCGAGAATTTAACTCGGCCACTTTGTCAACAACAATACCAACAACCATTCAAGAATACTTTAAATAATTCGCACAACACTCCAAATGGCCAAACCAACATACTACCTTACTCAAAACTTTCCAATTTCCATAGAAACCACAACGACACATTTCTTTCTTCAAAATTCACAAACTACACCAACAAACCACACTTTAATAACATTATTCTCACAATTTCAAGAAATTACATTAAGGTCACCTTAATTCTCAAATCAGCCCACACGGTTTTAATCTTCAACTTGGATCATAACACTCCCATTATCAACATAGAATCTACACAACAACAACAACCAACACTCTAAATAAAATTAATTCATTCTTGACATACACATCACATATATACACGGTTTCAACACACTATATATACGGCCACACATTATGTTCCAAAGTCCATAATTTTCTTCCCATTTCTACACACTACAACAACATAAAAACATGCTAACTACCATCAATTCATTACTCCAACACAACAACACACATACACGGTCCAACACCCTTCCACACGGCTCAAACCCAACATCCATGTTTTCATGATTTTTGTTCATTTCCACATATTATAACCTCCATAAACCATTTATAACATATAAAAGAGAAGATTGAAGCATACCTTCTTCACTTGGTTCTTCAAGTTGGCTAAGCTTGGCACCTTGAATCAACGCTTGTTCTTGCTACTCTAACAACTTCACCACGTTGTTACGCACCTTCTAAGGAGTGGAATTGCTTGAGGAAATTATTTTTTTCCTTCACTTGTTCTTGGTCTCTCTCTTGGTTAAGCTTGGCCGAATGGCCCTTCTAGTTCCCTCTCCAACTCTCTTGAAAATTCTAAGGTGGAGAATGATGAGAAATGTGATGAATTAATTCATCCAATACTACATATATTAAACTTCCATGTGGCCATGGCCCACACCTCATGTGGCCGGCCACATGGCATAATTTTTCATGAAATTACAACTTCCAAAAATTACCTTTTGGCCCCCAAATTTCTTATGAGATGTCTAACTTTCCATAACCCACTTTTAATCCCAAATTCCATAATATCTCATGCTAATGAAATCATGGGCAACTCATGCCTTGAAATAAGTCATGGTTAAAAATCTCGACTCCGTATCCCGAACTAGTCTTGCCCCTAACTTTCCACAATTAACTCGGATTGTCCCGATGTACAAAAATGAGGGATATAACAAATATGCCCCAAGAATTCTCGAAGTCAACCGTAATTCACATTTAGAGAACTTAGCATATAATTTCGTGCCGGGAGCACTCTAAGTACCGTCCTCAGATGGTCTGCATGTTCCTTTTCTGATCGTGGATAGACCAGAATATCATCAATAAATACAATCACGAACATATCTAGGAACGGCTTGAATACCCGATTCATCAGGTCCATAAACACCGCCTGGAGCATTAGTCGGCCCCAAAAGACATCACCCTAAACTCATAGTGCCGCATCGGGTCCCGGCGATCTTTTGGAATATCCGCCTCTCTTACCCGCTTTGGTGGTGGCCTCGACCGCGGTCTATCTTCGAGAAACACTTAGCACCCGCAACCGGTCAAATAAATCATCAATCTGGGGAGGGGATATCTATTCTTTATGGTCACCTTGTTCAGCCGCCTATAATCAATACACGTATATAGCCGACCCATCTTTCTTTCTCACGAACGTAGATCGGTGCTCCCCAAGGTGATGTACCGGGCCTAATGAAGCCGTTTTCTAACAAATCTCTCAACCGGCTCCTTCAATTCTTTCGATTCTGCGAGTGCCATTCGTAAGGAGGTATAGATATGGGCTGAGTATCTGACAACACATCTATAGTAAACTCTATCTCCCGTTCAGGAGGAAGACCTAGAAGTTTATTTGGAAATACATCTGGAAATTCATTGACTACCGGGACTGACTGAAGATCGGTGCCTCTGCTTTCAAATCATGCACACGAACCAGATGATAAATATAACCCTTTCTTGCCTTGAGGTATGAAATAAACTTACCCCTCGGCGATGCTGTATTCCCTAGCCATTCTATAGTTGGCTCCCCTAGAAACTGAAACCGAACTGTCTTGTTTCTACAATCAACGTTAGCATAACAAGAAGCTAGCCAGTCCATACCCATAATAACATCAAACTCAGTCATATCTAACTCTATCAAATCTGCCAAAGTATGACGACTACATATATTCACCGAACACCTTTTATATACCTGCTTCGCTATAACAGAATCTCCTATCAGGTTTTATCCCGATTCTACTAGCAACAAAAGGAGATATATATGATAAAGTGGAGCCTGGATCTATCAATGCATATACGTCTCGAGAGAAGATCGATAATATACCTGTAACCACATTTGGTGACGCATCGATAATATACCTGTAACCACATTTGGTGACGCCTCCTGATCCTGTCTGCTAGCTAAAGCATATATGCGGTTCGAAGGACCGCTAGAACTGGAAGCTCTGCCACGGCCTCTGCCATAGCCTGCTGGTATCGGCATACCCGGCCCCATTGGGCCCATAGCTACAGAAGAAGAGGAACCAAAGAACCGACCCGCAGGCTGAGCTGCACCACCTGGACTACCCCCATACGGACACTCTCTCATAATATGGCCTTGACGACCGCAAGAAAAACAAGCGCCAGTAGCGAGACGGCATTCCCCCGGATGGCGCCTGCCGCATGGAGAGCACTGAGGCATAGATGGCCCGTCTCGACCCGGTCCCCGGACATCCGTGAACTCGAAGCCCGTAGAGCTCGACCGCTCCCGAATACCTCCGTGCTATCAAATCTCCTACCATGTGAACCGTCGAGGCGCACCGTGGCCGACCGGGGAGGATATCTCGCTATATCGCCGCCGAGGCCGCCCTCGCTCGAAACCCCCCAAAACAACCGCCGATCTAGCCCTCTTGGCCGGCCCCTGTCATGATCTCCCATCGGGCCGACGCCTCTCGTGTCGATCTTCCATCCCTTGTGCATACGCCTACACCCGAGCAATATCTATCCTCGGGCCGGGAAGCCATTACCATATGCGGGGCCTATCAACCAAATAATGATCCGGCCCCCCTCACAATGATACACCCTATCGCCCATATCGGCCACAATAGTGGGTGCATGCCAGCCAACGAATCAAACTCAAGACTATAATCTCGAACACTCCCCGCCACTCGCCTCAAATGCAAGAATCTATCAACTCGGCTCGTCTCATCTCTCCGGAGGCAAATGGCCCGGTAAAGGCCTCCACGAACTCATCCCATACCGCCGAGGACATCCTCGCCCCCAGACAACTCCCGTGACTCATACCACCAATGTGCCTACATCACGCAACCGATACGAAGCCAACTCCAATGTACCCGCCCTCGAAGCTCAATTATCCTCAACGTACGCCGCATCCGCCGAATAAACTCCCCGCGGATCCTCCGCGGCTTTGGACCCGTAGAACTCGGGGGGATTATAAGTCAAGAAATCACGGGCCCTCAAACTGTCATGTCTATCCGTATAGTCAGCCCCAAATCCATGCTTGCGAGCTCCGCCCGCCGCTTAACCCTCGGCCGGGAAAATCGAACGGCATCTCTCATAGCCCTATCCTCCGCCCCGGGCCGAGGAGCCGGAGGCTCGTGCCGGAACCTCGGGAGCCGGCGTGGAGCCGCCTCGACCGTGCGCCCATGCGCCGCCGGCCTCGCTCCTCGGTAATGGCGGTGTAGAAGGTAGCTCGCCGACCGGAGCACAACCTCGAGCATAACGGCAATGGGCCCTAGTAACTCTTCGGATCCGCTGGTCTCTCCAGCCCACCGCTTGCCCTCTCCGGGCACCGTCGCTTCGTGGAGGCATCTCTATAAACATAGTAATCTGTTGGGGGGAATCATCCTGATAATACAGCTCTATCGCACGATCTAGAGTAAGAAGGAAAGATAACATCCTAAATGTCCAGTAGCTTCCTGTTTATAGATGTGGTGCACAACACACCGATAAACAAGACTCTACTAGACACGGTCCGTAGACACCCGAGGATGAATCGTCCGATACCACTTTTGTCACGACCCAACCCCATGGCCGTGACTAGTGCCCGAGATGGACACTCGTATACATTCCTCGTTATTATATCACCACAACTAGCCCGATAAGAAACTTATATATAAAAAGGCAAGATGTCGTCTTAAAACCGTCGCATATGTATATATATATATATATATCAAAACAACTCCGTCTCCGTGGAGTCACAACTACCAACCGTATAACATCGTACATGCTTCGCAAGGTTATCACAACATGTGGGTACACCCCAACTAAACATATAATAAGTTCTATTGCAAGGTCGCCACAACATACGACATCCCAAAGTATATATATATATACGCAAGCGACAAGGTCGCCACTACGAACGAGAACGTCCCAAAACATATATCATACGTAGACGGGAACCGAATGAAGTGACTATATACAAACCCACACATATGTCTACGCACTCCCCAAGAAAGTAACAACAATATCATATGACGGGACAGGGCCCCGTCGTTCCCCTGGATAAACACGTATATACAACAGGAGAATATATACCAAAAAGCTAGGCTCTGGGACAAGGGAGCACTCCAAGACGACGGTAATAGGTATCCTAAGCGGCGGCGGATCACCAAAACGGCGTACGTCGTGCGCATGAAACGCATCCCCCGAAAAAGCGGGGTCGCATACGGAATATGTACTGAGTATGTAAAGCATGAAATACGAAGTAAACAGGATCATACTGAAATAAGGAGTATAGGAAACTAGTACAATAGCCAGAAAATCGCAAGGCTTACCTTTGAACATAAATCATACATGTCAATATCATGCCCGTTATAGGGCTTAATGACATAACTAGATAATCATCCAAGACATATGCATATATAACGTGTCCCGGCCCTCTAGTGAGGGACTCGATAAATAAAGCATCATATACATGTACATATAACGTGTCTCGGCCCTCTAGTGAGGGACTCGGTGAATAAAGTCATCATATGCCATCCTGGCCATCATTCCCGTATCATAATATCATCATGTCATCATATCATCATATACATATACATATAACGTGTCCCGGCCCTCTAGCCAGGGACTTGGTGGATAATGCAAAGAAATGTGCACGAGAACATGTCACGGCCCTAGACTCGGTGAAAGATATGACAAGATGCACGAGCGAGTAGTGAGTAACCATATACATATAGATCATCTTTTGAGACTCAATAGATAAATAGCCTAATCACAGCTAGAGCAACAAGATAATAGTCACACTCGTACTCCTTGAATATCATTACAAACTATATCAATAATGCCTCGTAAATCATAGACACGTATTAAGTTAATCCGAGTCGGCTTATAAAAGTTATAGACATTATTCATTATAGAATCCTTTAGAAACGAACTTTTTATGCATCATTTACTATTCAATCATATAAAGACTCGAGGGTAATAGCTCGATCATCCCGAGAGTTTTAACATCAAGAAGTGAATAAGAATCATAAATCATACTCGGAATTTGCGAATAGAATTTCCCCCAAAGCTCATATCATATCATACTTACATCTAGGACATGCCAAAAGAAATAAAGGGTAAGCTTTACATACCTTTAGCGTTTACTCTCAACACACGCGAATACGCTGCCCAATAGTACTCTAACCTATATTAATATATCAAGAACTATGATTAGGCTACGAGGGAATTCAAAACACATTCTAACGTTAGTAACTCCTTTCTAAATAATTTAACGACATTTCCTTTACATTCAAATTAACCACATACAATCAAACCAACACCAATGATCATGCGCTCAAGTGCTAACCCGATACTATTCAAACAAGACTCGAGGACACTTCGGACAACCCGCGCAATATTCAAAACAGCCCATTCAACATACGCTTACAACCCTATAATCGTCCAACTCAACAAGAACAACAACAACACATTCTTTCCTTTCAATTCATGAACTATACCAAATAATCCATACGTTACAATATTATCCATATAAACATAAGAAACTATATTAACAACATACTATCTTCTACAATAGCCCACAACGATTTCAACTCCAATTTGAACCATCAACTACTTTTATTTTCATCACAAAATCCATAACAACAACAACCAAAATAGCAAGTAAATCAATTCACCATTTCCCTACACAAACAGCCCCTACACGTCCTCAACATCTACATACATAATTCCATGATTTCTATTCATTTCTACATACTATAACACATTCAAACCATCCACAACACATGCAAAAGGAGATTAAACCTTACCTTTAATACTCGCTTTCCAACTTGGCTCCAACTTGTGCCTTGAATTTATTCTTGTTCTTGTTGCTCTAAAATCAACTCCACATTAATATAAACCTTCTAAGGATTTGAATTTTTGAAGAAAATTAAATTTGATCAAGGTTTTTGCAAGTTATTCTCAAGCGCCATGGCCGAGAGGTTCTCTCTCTCTCTCTCTAACTTTCTTGTTTTGTGAAGATGAAAATGGTGTGCTTGGTCATCAAATTTCCTTTTATATGATGCCTAGGTGTTGGACACACATGTCCCACTCATGGCTTGTGAGCCAATCAAATGTGTTGCCATGGACCCACACGACCAACTTGACTTGGTTAATGAAATAATTAAGTCTTAATCCCACTTAATAATCTAATCATGGTTAATTAATCCCTAATCTCCATTAATATTTCTATACCAAATAAAATTTATAGGCAACTTTGCATTAAAACAAAAATCGGAGGTTAAAAGTCTCTCGCCTCGTATCCCAAAATAGTCTTGTCCTTAACTTGTCGCAATTTGCTTTAGAATGTCCCGATGTTTAAAAATACGGGATATAACCAATTCCTTATACTCTCATTTAGTAACTTTTCATCCGTAGATAAGCTTAAATCAATACTAATAAGGAAAAATCCATACCTTTCACCCGCTAGAATTGCTATATCTTCGATTATCACCTTGAATCTGAAGCCAAGTTTCACCGCAATACGATAGTATAATCGCAAACGTTTGCCGCCTATTCAACCTAAATTCGGAGAGATTATATTTAATTCACATTAAAATTTAGGATAGAAGTTGAAAGAATTTTCTAGAATGTTTGGGAAATATTTGGAGGATTCTTGGCAGAAAAATGAGGTTTTGGATCAGATTTTGTCCTTAAATAGTGGATCAAATTCGGGGTCACTATAGCAAGTCGGTACTGTAGCAGCACTGTAGCACGCATTTTTGCTTTGTCAGCGGAACTTGTAACGTCCATAATTCTCTACTCCGATGTCCTATCGATGAGTGGTTTATTGGGTTAGAAACTAGACTCGACGAACTTCATTTTAGGCTTTTACCTTGCTTCAAAACTCCTGATCTACTAAAACATATTATTTCTCCAAGTTGGGCTAGAATTACCCCTCATGTTCTCTTTCAAGTTCCAACAAATTTAATTTACTTAATTCACTTGCCCTTCAATCCTTCCATAGCTTACAATATGCACTTAAACCCTTATAACCACAAGTTAAAAACATATAAGCTCACATACCTCCCGAACAAGAATTTAATCTCAACATACGAAACTACGGGGGCGTAACAAGATGCCAGCTAGACAGTGCCCGGGGTAAGCTAGTTCGGGTACCCATCATGGCCCTCTAGTTGGGTCGTGACACCTGCGAACCTATGCAAAAATTCTAGAAATCATTGAAAAGCCAACTAATTTCGGCCCATTAAGCCAAACCCGACCCGCCTAGCTATAAATACCCCACAACCTCGTCATTTCACCTCATTCACTCCCAAAAATCAGTCCATATCCTTGAGAGGTTACTTAGTGAGAGATTAAGGCTAATTTAGACCAATCCAAGGTAATTAGTGTTAAATCCAAGCTCGGGAGGTGCGTATGACTTCATAGTTTTCTGGTCCGTCATAGGATCATGGACGTAAGGGGTTGAGCCCTCACATGCAAAATAATTTTTGAAGCTTCCAAGGTTAATTCAGGTAAATCCGTCTCTATTATTTTTAATTAAAGTAATCCGTAGCGATACTCACAAAATTATCATGTATTAAATTAAATTATTCGAGAAGTGGGTGTCTCTTCGTAGTGGGTGTTATGGATAGATTTATATGAATAATGGCTTGAATGGATACTGTTGGTACTGGTGGTTGTCGTTATTGTTGCTTTTGGTGTTGTTGTGGTTGTTATGGCAAAGCCGGGATGTAGTAGAAACAGAGGGGGGATTTTCGAAATTTTTAAAAATTT
>NW_026720692.1:0-10080 GCF_029784015.1 Lycium ferocissimum
GGTTGTTTTAATTAAAGCGTTGCAATAGCTTACTCTAACCGTGGCAACAAGCTCCAAATTAAACATGGCAACCGTTGCAATAGGTCATGAAAACCGTAGCAATAGACATTTACCGAATTGTCTCTAATCAATAAAAACCGTAGCAAGAGAGGCAAATAACTGTTGCATAAAGTCCAATAACCGTTGTAATAACCTCAATTAAGCGTTGCAATAGCCTAACAAACTGTTACTACAAGAGTACATGGGGACCGTTTTTAACCGTTCCAATTAACAAAGAAAATATGTCGCGCACAGATAGACAAATAACCGTTGCTATAGAAACTTCTATAGCAACGGTTTTGAGAACCGTCCCATGAACCGTTGCGATAGATCTATCGGCACGCGAGCAGATGTGTGTCACGCATGGTAATCCGTTGCCATAGGTCAATGGCAACGATTCCTTTGTCTATGGCAACGGTTTCCTAGTGTTGCGAGAGGCCCATTTTCCAAAGAGTGTTTAGGTAACGGAGGAATTGTCTTATGAGAAGCAACTCCGTAGCCATTCGGAATGGCCGGGATGAGGAGATTGTGTACCAGGAACATACCCTCTATTAAAGTTTCATGGCGAAACAATAATAGGAAAAGAAACTCCCCCGAAATGCTCATGAGACCCTATAGGGCTAATTTAACATTCGAGGACGAATGTTCTAAAGGGGGGGAGGATGTTATATCCCGTATTTTTGCGCATTTGAAAATTTGGAATAATCTTATTTTGTGAGAAATAAGGCTATGTTTTTATTTTATTTAACATATGTGTGATATTCGTGAAAAATATTAATGCGGAAATACGGAGGAAGGTCAAGGGCAAAATTGGAATTTCGGGATTAGTTTGGGAATTACAAATGTGATCCATGAATCATTGGGCCAAAAAAGAGAGAGAAATTGAAGCCCAAGTGAGGGGGTGGCCGGCCGCAGGCCATGGCCCAAACCCATTTAAATGATCATGTGATTGAGCATGTGACCAACTAATATAAAGAGAGATGATGTTCAAGAAAATTCAAGAAGCAAGAAAAAAAAAACTTGAAGAGCACCACAAGAGGCCATTCGGCCAAGCATGAGAAAGGAAGAAAGAAAAAAAAATTCTAAGTCTTTCAATCTTGATTCGAAAATCTTGTTCTTCTTGAATTCTTAACAAGTCCAAGATGCCCTTCGACGTGGTATAATTAGTTAAGCGAGAGAACAACGTTGTCGCAAGTTGAAATTTGAAGAAAAAGGTAACATTTCTATTCTTTTATGTTATGGAAGAGGTATATGTTATAATGATTAGAATTGAATAACGAAGATTATGGAATTGGTGTGTGTGTGCATGGCCGTGTGTGTGTGTGAAGGGGTGTGTGGCCGTGTGGTATGTATGATGTAGGAAGAGAATGAAATGAAATTCATTTAGGTTGCTAGTTTTGTCCTTATGACATTGATGACGTAAATAAAGGTTTAACGATTTAAGTTGGCATTGGAATTGGTAGTATGTTGTTATGGGAAATTATGTGATTTTTTATATAATTTTTTGTAATTATGAAAGTTAGATTCTAAATGTGAATTATGGTTGTTGTTGATGGATTTAGGAGATAAAAATGTGTTATGAACATTTATGTCGAAAAATGGAGGTTTGAATGAATTATGATTTGGATTCTTGGATATTTTGCAAATATTTTGTATAATGGTATGGAATACTTCCGAGTTGTGTTGGAATGATTTTGATTAGTAAATGAATATGGAAATGTTGATATTAGCTTGGAATTGTGAAGTTGGAATGGAAGTTATTGCGCCATGTAGAAAAGAAAACTATTAATGCTAGAATGAGTTTAAATTGATTCTTAACGGCTATTATTGTGCTTGTTGGTATTGTTGATGTGGCTTTGATAAATTTAGCTGAGTTAAATCTCGGGGATGTTGAATTTATAGGAAATGCTGCCGAAATTTCGGTAGACAAATATGGATTGAAGTTTGAATTCATAAAAGCTTGAAACTTATATTTGGCAACTATGACCAATTGTAGATTTTGAAGCAAACGGGATTTGAGTTTGGGCGGCGTAAGAAGTGAAAAGGTATGTAAAGCTATCCGTTTTCTTCTTTTTGGCATGTCCTAGACATACTAGGTTGAGATTTGAGCCTCGGGGCAACTTTGTTCATCGAAATCAGTCCGATTTTAGGTACTATTCATTCAATGTAATTGAATTAAAATTCTTATGTTTGGTTGGAAAACTATTCGAACATCCGTAATTTTTCCCAAATGTGATAGAATCGTTTTGAAACTTACATGGATGACTCCATAGAGTCTTATTTTCTTGATTTATGTCCGCCACCTCGACTTGACCAAGGAGTGGCCCACTAATCCCGAGACCTCCTTTGTTTGTTTTACTTAATCCGTCTTGGTATGATATAAAGGGGGAACCTTTGCCTATGAATTTAAGGCTCCGTTTGATTTACTCCATAAGTTATTTGAAAGCTCCTTAATGTGAATGATACTAAATTTTCAGAAAACGGCTTATGAAGTATTTTTCGAAAGTTTGTGAATCTAAAGGCCCACATCTTTTGTATACTAATTCTGACGAACACGATACTTACTTTGAGCCTTTTGATCCTATTGTATATTTACATGTACTTATTTGTCAAGTCTTGGAATTTAATGGTGTATATGCATATGGTTTTCGCACTACTCTGCTCGTGCCTATTACTATGATATCGTTCGCCGGTTCCCGGGCCGGTTTGTGATCGTGCGCACTATGATAAATTCGACGCATCTTGTGCTACGGTTCAGAGACCTCGCCATAGGGCCGGGTTCCGCTTTATGGAGTTATCTTTGTGATATGGCCTATGATATGTTTGATGATATGTCTGATGATACGATATGTGTGTTCGGGGTGTATGGAGATTTGAAACCTTCTGGAGTATGCTGTGTGTGGCACCAGCGTCGGAGAGGTGACCACGTTCCCCGAGCCTTATGTGACTCTTGTTTTGCATTATGTACATATGTCTTCGGGAGCCGTGTTTGGTATATATGTTGATCCATGTATTTTCGCTCCGTACCTTTCACGTCGCTATGGTTTGGATTTCGCACTTTATGCTTTACATACTCAAGACATCCTTCGTCGACCCCCTTTCTTCGAGGGTCACGTTTCTCATGCCCGCGAGGCTACGGGGTTCGTGGATCTGCCCGGTGTGCAGGCCACACATTCTCGTTACGAGTGCTCCTTTCGATCCGAGCCCGGATATTGGTACATATCTTTTGTGATGTACGCTTTTGCATATTTGATTATTTGGGGCACGGCGGGCCGCTCCGTCATATGTTCTCGCGTTTCGATTTGCAGGGCCCGTAGTCATATATGTGGGTCATGGGTCGTGTGTGTGTTCGTTTGCTTATGATTTGTCTTGCGGTCCGCTCGCTTCTATGGCCAAAACGGCCCATTTGTCTGTATACGTATATGTATCTGGCGATGTGTATTCCGCCAACCTATCAGATTTGGATGCGGCCTAAATGGCCCGTATGTTTGTATATGTGCCTATATTCGGCGACGCGCATTCCGCCGCCTCTTTGGCTTTGATACGATATTTGTGTGCACGCGACCGCCTAGGATAATATTTGTTTTCAGTTCTGTTTAAAACGATGAGTATGAAATCTGAGTTGAGCTATAATATGACGTTCTGGTATGTATGTCTGTTGGGTGTCCAAGTAGGGCACCAGTTGCGGCCCACGGGGCTGGGTCGTGACATATAATGCCTAGATGTTATGCAAAGAAGTAGTTAAGAAGAATTACGGGACAAAATGAGTTAAGTTAATGATAGGACGAGTCGTGGGAAATGGATGGTGTGGAATACCAACTTTTAATGGTATAGTATAGACATAAATCGGAAATAGGGAACCCAGAGCAAGGAGAATTTCAAGGATATTATGAAGATAGTCGTAGAGAAAGACTAGGGCTAAAGGAGCGTGATATAGTCGGACATTCCCTAAGGGGCCTAATGAATTCTGATATCCTCATTAATTTATTAGCCTAGAAGGATTACTAGTCATGAAAGGTAGAAGTGAAAAGACAATAAAGAAGGCATCTGATATGTATGAGCATTTTGATTTGATACAAGGCCTCAACTAGCAAAAGGAAAACAAGTTAAACCATGCGATGAAAAGAACTCCGACATTATATGGAATAGAGGAGTTGAAGGATCGCTAAGGTCGACCAGATGACTATCAAAGACGGTTAACACTCAAAAGTTACGGTCTATGAAAACATCCTTTAAAAGTGGGGAAGAACAAATTCAGTTCTAAGATGAGCTACAATATTCCGAAGCTGAAGAGAGGGAAATATATTTGATTGAAGGAGTCAAATTTTGAGATGAACCGATATGCCAAGAATGTGCTAAGAAAAAGTGAGAATGGATTAAATGCAGGTATATCATGAGACAAATCTAAGAAGGAGAATGAGTTTCGTCAATGTGACGTGTTATGTCTCCGGTCTATGGTTCGAATCGCTCGTACCGGAGAAATTTTGGTTACATTTAAGTGTGCGGTAACGTACTCCGAGAGGTAACGAAAGGAGTAAGAAGGGGTCCAGCCAACTGTGAAGTAAGTATAAAGGACAATCTGATTATAAAAAGGGAAATCTTAGCACTAGAAGAGATGAAAGTTTTAGCAAGAGGAATAATTATAGGGAGTTCAATGATGTCCAAAGGAAAGGAATATAGTGTGTTTATGGATAGCAAGACAACAATACTGCCTAAAATTAGGGAGTACCTCGTAAGTCATGAAATTCCAAGCTGCTAGTTATATCAATTGTGAGAGTGTATGACATAGAACCATATAAACAATCGCCATGATGAAATGGCTAACAAAATGATGCAAGGACAACAATAAGGAGCAAGGAAAAAGAGTACAACAATTAAGAGTGCTCACAGATTGGCAGGGAGCCGCAGCAATCATTAGTTAAGACCATCTTAATGGCAAAAGGTCCTGTGACAAAGAACTAGATATCAGTTGACCACCGAGTTCATACATAAGAACATGAGGATATGGAACTAATGAATGAGATCGACAGAGAATTTGGAGGATATGAAAGAAGACTAATGAGCCCATAGCATAAGAGCATGGAGATCGAAGAACTAAAGGAGGACAACCATTTCAAGAAACTAATAAAAAACGTCCTTAAGTTTCTAAAGAAGCTACAGCATTCGAGGACGAATGTTCCTAAGGGGGGAAGGTTGTTACACCTCACATTTTTAGAGCATGAGCATGCCATGTACTTCACCGTATTAATAGAGTATTGGAGATGTCCCATGAAGTTTTAGAAGGTACAAGCCATGGGATGTTCGAAACAATGAGGTAAAGGATGAATTACGATCTCGTAAGTCATAACCGGAAAGGACGACCTTAAAATCAAAGGACATCGTAAGTTGTATCAAGTATGATTAATGATAAATATCATGTATGGAGAGTTTCAGAAGATTCCGGGACCAAGCAGATAGAAGAAAATAAGTTTGTCGAAAATTTGAAAAAAAGTTGGCAGAATTTTGGATAGAATTTTGGGTCAAATTTGGACGGGTATATCTCTAGGTATATTAGGAGTTTTAAGGAGTTTCAAAAACCTAAAATGAAGTTCGTCGAGTCTAGTTTCCAACACCACAAACCGCTCATCAAAATGACATCGGAGTAGGGTGTTATGGCCAATTTAAGATAAAGACTCCCAGCTGCCAAATGGCTTCCGCGGGTCCCACTTGAGATGGTCGGTGGAACCGACTTATGAGGGGTATAAATACCCCCATTAACTTTATTTTTTTAGAATTTTACATTCTCAATAGTCCTAGAAACTTCTCAACACAACCCCCAAACATTTATAGCCCATTAAATCAAGAATTTAATAAGACTACGCCAAAAGGTGATTGTTCTTGCTTCTACTTGATGTTGTGGTGAGTTTGGTCTTGAAGAAAGTTGGTGTGGCTGAATTTTTTTAAGTATAAGGTATGTTCTTCATCCTATCTCTTATGTTGAGCTGATTTGAACGTTTATGGCGAAGTCTTAAAAGTGAAAATAGTTATGGGAGGAAAGGTCATAAAGTGTTGTGTTGTAGTTGTTGTGTTTATGGACTATTTTGAGCATGTTGTGGCTGTGGACTGGCTGATTTACATGTATATAGATGGTATCTAATGTTGTTAGTGTGTTGATGGGATTATGCTCCTTGATTGGAAAGAAAGGAAGAAAATATTGTTGTTGTATGTTGAAAAATATCGTGCGGGATGTTTTATGGAATATTTTGGTATTGATGATAATGTGGTTGATATTAGTATTACTATTGTTGTTGTTTTGTTAGTATTGTGATTTTAAGCGAGGATATAAACGGGGAGATGCTGCCCTTTCGCAGATTTTAAAAGGAATTAATTTTTAGGGCTTAAGACAAGCATATGAGATAAGACTAATGATGATATTGTTATATCCCGTATTTTTGTACATTGGGAGATTTTAAGCTAATCGCGGCAAGTTAAGGACAAGACTATTTTGGGATCCGAGGTAGAGACTTTTAACCTCCGATTTTGTTTTAATGCACAAGTGCTTATAAATTTTATTTGGTATAAAAATATTAATGGAGATTAGGGATTAATTAACCATGATTATTATTAAGTGGGATTAAAGTTTAATTATTCATTAATTAAGCCATAAGTGGTCGTGTAGGCCCCACCCATGGCATGGCCAAATTTGGTTGGCTCCTGCCATGAGTGGGACACATGTCCATCATGGACATCATATATAGTAAGTTGATGACTCATTCATCAACCATCTACTCATTTGTTCATCTTGCACCTTAGAAAAACATGAGATAGAAAAATGGCTCTCGGCCATGGCCGGAACTTTGAGGGAGTTTTCAAGATTTGATCCAATTAATTATCTTGGTGTTTCTAATCAAATGAAGGTCATGGAACCAAGGATTAATCATGGAAGGGCAGCAAGGATCCTTGTCCTTTTAATTTGTAAATTCTAGCCAATTGAAGGGTTAAGTGCTAAGGTAAGAATTGATCACTTCTTATATGGTTTAGGATGAGTTTGGATGCGTTGTGAATATATATATATATATATATATATATATATGTGTGTGTGTGTGTGTGTGAATTGAATGTATAAAATTGTGTATGTTGATGTTGGAAAGCTGTCCAAGCCGTGTAGGGGTTGTTTTAAGGGAAGATAGTGAATTGATTTCACTTGGTATTTTGGTTATTGTTGTTATGGATTTTATGATGAGAATGAAGAGTTCAATGGTTCAAGCTGGAGTTGTAATTATTTGTGGGCTGTTGTAGAAGCTAAAATGATGTTAATATAGTTTCTTGCATTTATGTGAATAATGTTGTTAACGTATGGTTGTTGGTATAGTTCATGAATTTGGATGAAAGGAATGTGTTGTTGTTATTCTTGTTGAACTTGGAAGGTTATATGTTGTATTGTATGTTGGTTGGGTTGTTTGGAATATTGTGCGGGTTGTCCGAAGTGTTCTCGAGTCATGTTTGAATAGTCGCGGGTTGATACTTGAATGTATAATTAGTGATGCGACTTGGTTATATGTGGTTGGTTTGAATATAATTGAAACGTCGTCTAATAATCTAGAAAGGAGTTACTAACATTAGAATACGTTTTGAATCTCTCCGTAACTTAACCGTAGTTCTTGACGTCTTGATATAGGTTGAGACACTATTGGGCAGCGTATACGTGTTGTGTTGCGAGTAAACACCAAAGGTATGTAAAGCCTATCCTTTCTTTCTTTTGGCCTGTCCTAGATGTAAGTATGAAATGATATGAGCTTTGGGGTAATTGTATTCATAAGTTTCGAGCATGTATTATAATTCTTATTCACTTCTTGGTATTAGAATTCTTAAAATAGTCAAGCTACTACCCTCGAGCTTTCTATATGATCGGATAGTAAATGATTCATGAAAGTTTCTATTCCTGAAAAACTCTATAATGACTAATGACCATAACTTTTATAAGCTATCTCGTATTAATTTGATACATGGCTATGATCCCTGAGGCTTTATTTTGATATAGTTCATAATGATATTCAAGAGTACTGAGTATGACTATTATCCTGATACTCGAGCGTTGATTAGTCTACTTATCTATTGAGTCTCAAAAGATGATTTATATGCATATGGTTACTCACTACTCTACTCGTGCATACTGTTATTACATCTTTCACTGAGTCTCGGGCCAGGACACGTTCTCGTGCACAGATCCACTGCATTGTTCACCGAGTCCCTCACTAGAGGGCCGGGACACGTTATATGTATATGTATATGATGATATGATGACATGATGATATAATGATACGGGGATGACGGCCAGGATGGCATATGATGACTTTATTCACCGAGTCCCTCACTAGAGGGCCGGGACACGTTATATATATACATATGTACAGGATGACTATCTACTTATGTCACTCAGTCCCATAATGGGTTGGGTATGATATTGACACGCATGATTTATGTTTCAAAGGCAAGCCTTGTGGTTTTCTGGTTATTGTACTAGTTTTCTATACTCCTTATTTCAGTATGATCCTGTTCATCGTATTCATGCTTTACATGCTCAGTACATATTCCGTACTGACCCCCTTTCTTCGGGGGGCTGCGTTCATGCCCGCAGGTACAGATACTCGCTTCGGTGATCTTTCAGCTTAGGATTTCTACTCAGCTTTCTTGGAGTGATCCGTTGTTCCGGAGTCTAGACTTTTAGCACAGACCTTCTGATATATGTATATGTTTATTCAGGGGTACGGCGGGGCCCTGTCCCGTCATATGTTACTGTTGATACTCTTAGAGGTCTGTAGACATATGTGTGGGTTGTATATAGTTACTGTTCGGTTGTGTCTGTATGACTTATGCTTTGGGGCGTTCCCATTCGTGATGGCAGCCTTGTCGGCTTGCATGTATATAATTGGGGCATTCCCACATGTTATGATAGCCTCGCCGGCTTATGTACGATGTTATCTGTTAAGAGTTGTAACTCCTCAGGAGACAGGTTGCTGTGATATATTTATATATGTGACAGTTTTGAGACGACGTCTTGCCTTTTTATATAAGTTCCTTATCATGCTGGTTATGGGCTGATTATAGCTAACAGGTGTGTACACGAGTGTCCAGCTCGGGCACTAGTCGCGGCCTACGGGGTTGGGTCGTGACAATAAATATCCTCTTCCAAGGATTAATGATTTATTTAATCAATTACAGGATGCCAAATGGTACTCAAAAATAGATTTATTCCTAAGACGGCCTTTAGAACAAGATATGGTCATTTTGAGTTCCGAGCGATGTCGTTTGGGCTAACTAATGCACCGGCAGTATTCATGGATTTGATGAATAATGTGTTCAGGCCTTTCCTAGATTTATTTGTGATCGTGTTTATTGACGATATCCTGGTATATTTGTTATATCTCGCACTTTGTACGTTCGAGTAATTTAAGATGAACGCGGGAAGTTAAGAGCGAGGCTATGGTTTTAATTTTGTTTGGCGAATAAGTTGTTTATGAAAAGCTTGAGGTGAAAATATTAAGAAAGGCTAGGGGTAAAAGGGGAAAGGCAATATGAGTTATGGAAAATATGGCGGAAGGCTAAGGGTAAATCGGAAAAGTGAACAATGGTTTCATGAATTGCAAATGGGCTACAAGTAAGTGGGCTTGGAAGAATTAAAAAAAAAAAAAAACAAAAGGCCCAACCCATGGATGTGGCCGGCCATTGACCATGTTATGGTCCAAGAAGCCCACATGGGATTTAATCCATGTGATAAATAATAAAAAGGCTACCAAGTCTTCATTTTCATGAAGTTTCAAGAACAACCAAAGAACACAAAAATTGGAAAGAAAAAGAAGGCATATTAAGTAACAACAAAAAAAAAAAAAAAAAAAAAAAAAAGGAAGAGAAATTCTTGAGCTTTTCCTTGGCCAAAAATTATAATTTTCTAGTACTCTTACTAAGTTCAAGACCTTCTTCAACGTGGTGTAATTATTTTGGCAAGAAAGTTACTTTGGTGGCAAGTGGAATTTGGAGAAAAAGGTAAAATTTACCTTTTTT
>NW_026720693.1:0-9524 GCF_029784015.1 Lycium ferocissimum
CGAGTCGTAATCGAAATAGGGGTACGGAAAAAATGTTTTTCCCAAAAAATATCAAAATGTTTACTTTAAAAATACGAATCATGATAGTAAGTACGTAAAAAATATGGTCGCCGACTGCCGATGGCGCCATAACTGACATAACACCGAAAAGTTCGTGGGCCATAACAACATCAATTTGAGTTAATAAACATTCATTTCCAACATAGAATTCATAATGACGACGACTAAAACATTAAGCGATATTTCGCTCATTGTCATATAGTGTGATCCATTTGACCAACACTACACATATACATATATGGATGATTCTCAATCGTTCTTCACCTTTGCAATGATCATAATAAACTAACTAGGCATTAATTCATAGTTTCAACACAACACAACAAACACCCATTTGCACGGCTCAAGTACCACACACGACTCACTTCCAACATTCCATATTTCATGATTTTCCTCCATTATAACATACTACAACAAGCATACAACCTTTATAACATACAAAACATAATCAAATCTTACCTTTTCTTTGATTTCCCAATAGCCTAGGGTTTCCAAAGATGAAAAATAATGGGTTGATCGGCTCCAACGACACTTCCACGCTACGAGGACCTAATACCAAGCGGGTTTGCATCACCAAAATAATTTTAGAAGAGCTAGAAATGAAGGTGATTTTTCTTGGTTCTAGCCGAGAACAAGCTTGTTGCTTCTTCAACTTTCTTGTTTTTTTTCTAAGTGTGGATGAAATGAGAATAAAGACTAGTAGTCATCTTTTATCACTTAAATGAAGTGTACAATTGACCCTTGGCCCACATTAATGTGTTGTCCCAATTAAAAGTTGACACAAAAATGTGTGGGGGCCTCACCCCACTCACACGACCAACCATGGAATTGGATGACTTTTCCAATTTTTAATTTTATCACTTTTGGTCCCAAATTTTCCCTAATTGTTTCATGCCAACAAATTCATGCACAACTCATGTCTTAAAATCAAATCAAAGGTCCAAAAATCCCGACTTTGTATCTAGAAATAGTTTTGTCCTTAACTTATCATAATTAATTCGGATTGTTCAATGTACAAAAATACGGGGATATATGATATATATATATATATATATATATATATATATATATATATATATATATATATATATATATATATATATATATATATAACGCGCGCTCACCACTACAGGTTGAGTACGGATAACTGAGCTTTGGTAGGGCCGGGTATGCGTGACAGGCCTTGGTAGGGCTAGGTATGTGAAACACGAACCTTCGTGGTCGGGTATGCTATATAAATGCTATGTATATGACATCAATATGAGTACGAATATCTTTTGAAGGTATATGTAAATGCTAAGTAAAGGCTATGTATATGCAATGTGTATGATATGACCATGAGTATGAATGGAAATATGAATACGAATACGAAAATGGATACGAAAGGTAAATGAGTACGGATATGGATGTATGTACACGGATACGCAATAGAAATGGAATGTCCCTATGGAAAGCAAGTAAGTGCTATGACGATGATACCATTACCTCCCATCCTATGTTATTTCATATGTTGCCTATTATGCTTTTATATTAATAGTGATCATGCTTTGCATACTCGGTCGTTCTTAAATCTTTTGAAGTCCTTTTGTTTGTGACAGCTGGCGTCATGCCCGCCGTGGCCGAGGAGATAGACTTAATCCATAGCTTCGGTATTCGGGGACTACATAGCGGGGCTCCGTTTCATTTGGTGCAACTTTTGGTATAGATTCTTTTGTGTACATATTTATGGGCACGGCGAGGTCTACAAAAATCCCGCCTATATGATATGATGTATTCTTCTTAGAGGCTCGTAGACATGTGTATATGGTTAGATGTGTTTGGCCTTGTTGGCCTATATTTTGAAGATATTATTTCGTCAAGCCTCGTCGGCTTATGTACATTTATTTGGGCATGGTTGTTAATGTTGATATAAATGAATTGCCGCCCAATGAGATTAGAATGATAATGAATGGAAAGTATGATTTAGCTATGTGGCTCACCTAGATGAAATGTGAAAGTATGTTAAGAGGTGCCCGGGTGGGCTAGCCAGGAGTGCCCCGTCGCCGGCCCCCTCCGGTTGGGTTGTGACACCTTCTCTTAGCCCAACTTTCGTCTAACATCGGAATCGTTAAAATCTTACTTAGGGTCGTCAATTGTCATCCACTACTTATTGTAACCTTTGTATACTTCGTACTCTTCGTTAGTCTATTCACTGTGCATCAACGGAAAATTTTCCGAGGTGTAACAATAGTGACGGTTTAAAACAAGTTTTAAGGAAGTTACGTAAGGATTAGAGGTTAAAAAAGTTGAAGAAAATGTGTTTCGACAGAGTTCGCCATAAAGTGATGGCCGTAGGACATTTCACAGCCCGTTAAACTGTTTCACGGATAGTAGAATGGTGGTGTTCCCACCATGAAACAAAATAGAACCTTGAAAAAATCATGGTGAATCACGGTGGAGTTTCACGGACCGTAAAACAATTTCACGAGTCCGTGATCACGGTGAAAGTGAGGCGGTGGAAACCTTAAAGATGTTATAAAATGGTAAGCTCTTTTATTTCTGATTTTCATCCTAAACTGATACTATAGCTCTAAAAATCTCTCTAAGGGTTCTCATTCCACCCGAGTATAGATCCACAAGATTATAATGTAAATCTCCCTTCAAGAAGATTGTGGTGCTAGTAGAACTTGCTTCTTCCTGGTTGGTGTTGGATTAAAGCTTACTTCAAGTTGAAGAAAGGTCTAGAAAAGACTTGTCCTTGATATCAAGAGTAGACTCTTCTTCTTCTTCCATTTTGTAGTAGCTAGTTCAAACTCTGGATATATTTGATTGTTAAGAACTTATGCAAGAGCGATAGGAAAATTCTAAACTAGTTGTTGGGTGCTATTATGTTGTAACTTTGGGAATTTTCTTGTTATGTTAACATACGGAGATGTGGGCTTTATGGTGTATGTGTGTCCCCTTTTGTTATTGTGAGTTGAAGGAATGAAAGGTGAGAAGAAACACTTTGTTTAGTTAATCATATCGCGAGCGTGCCGCTCTTAAATCTTGTAGTTGCGCCTTCTATTTGTTTAACACTAGTATTATCATCATTTCTAACGTGATTAAGGTGTAGGAGAAATTTGGTTCCAACATCGTTGGTAGAGGTTTGGCATCAAAGGTATGTTAAAGCTGTCCCTTCCTTCTTTTAGCATGAATGTGTTTGTACATTACCTTGTAATGGAACTTAACAAAATGTCCTGCTATAACTACTCTAATCACGTTGCTTGAAAGTTCACGTTCCTTGCTCAAAGTGGTTCGGTTGATTGAATTGTATCATGTCTTAGTTCTTGATTCTATTCCAAGGAGTCTTTGACGAGAATAACATCCATGATCTCATTTAGAATGTTAACGACCTTATACGACTGCGGATAGTTCTTTAATGTCATCAAATGGCAAGTCCAAGTAGCATGTATGTGTGTGTGTATATATATATAGACACACACACATACAATATCATTATTGAGCACCGAGCAATAATCGGTTAGAGTAAGACACCTATTGTGCGTTATATATATATATATATATATATATATATATATATATATATATATATATATATATATATATAGTGTGCTCGATCAGATGGATATGTTATTATTCACACGAGACCTACGATGGCTCGGCACGTTATATATGTTTGTATAAGTATATATCCATTGCCTTAGTGGCATTCGGTTCCGGGATGTACGTTGCCTCTCTTACAACGATGTCCTATTTATATATTATTAATACATATATACTCGGTACATTCTTTCGTACGAGCATCCCACTTTGCGGGCTCGAGTAGACAGGTTAAGAGGAGGCACCACGATGGCTTGATCTTGAGTTTAGCGGTTGTTGGGTGAGATCCCCCATCTTGGGTTGTGAGGTCTGTTGGAATGGTTATGTACACGTACTACATGGGTAGGTTGGCCTTGTCCGGACTATATGTCGGATGTTGTACTCTTTAAAATTGTATGTCGTATATGTATAGTGTGTGTTGTGTCCCTTGTCGGCTTTATGGTTGATGTCTTGATACATGTGGTAGCCTTGTCCTTTGTGTTTATGTATCTTTTTGGGTTTTCTATCTATCGATGTGTCGCATATTTCTTACTCTCAGATTTCGTATTGGCCTTGCCAGCCCCTATTGGTTCTGTTTGTGTTGGGATTACATGTAATGCATATTGGTATGCTCGGTCAAGTAAGGCACGGGGTACCGATCTCGCACCCGGTATCGCCTCCCTAGGTTTAGGGTGTGAAAAACTTGGTATCAGAGCAGGTCTGTCCTAGGGAGTCTACAAGACGTGTGTAGTTAGGTTTTGCTTATGGGAGTGTTGTGCACCCTTATAATTAGGAGGCTATAAGGCATTTGGGATAGTTACTTTTCTTTCCTACTTTAGATTGTGAGCTATAGCTGAGTCATACGAATTTGATTCCTAATCCGTGCCTTGTTTTGTGTTATAGAAATGCCTACGACTAGAAAGACGATTGCTAGCCAGCAGGCGAATATGGCTGTGGTAGAAGGTACTAGTAGAGTACACCCGCCGATGTGGGCCCCAGTGAGGCTCGGAGTGAGACGACCTCGGCCATCCCGGACTCGGCCAACACTCGAAGAGCTCGGAAGGACTGACATCTCCCGAGTTCCTCACCCAGGTACGTCTTGTTATGGCCGTATTTTGTACGTTTGAAAATATCAAAGTCGACGTGGAAAGTTAAGGGCGAGACCATTCTCCAAAATTTTTCTAATGCACAAGTTGGTTATGAATAATATTTATGAACATTATTAGTGTGGAAATATTGAGAGAGGTTAAGGGCAAAAAGAGAACTTCGCGAAATGGGTCGTGGAGATAATGCGGAAGGCTAGGGGTAAAGAGGTAATTGTACAAAAGTTCAAAAAAATTCATGAAGGGGGCCATGTTGGCCGTGCACTACATGCCCTTATTTTTAATTAATGGGGGCTAAGTGTAAATTATAAAGGTTAGGGACCAAAGCTTGTTTAAGAAGACACCTAGTCTTCTTTATTGAATTTCAAAGAAAATTCAAGAAAAAAGAAGAAAAATCTAGAAAGAAAGAGGAGAAGGGGCATGTGCCTATTTTATAAGTGGAAGGGCCTAAGTATAAATATGAGAAAGAGGGGTAATTCATCATTAAAAAGAAGAGGAGAATAGAAGAAGAAACAAAACAAAAAAAAAAAAAAAAAGAGTGAGGAGTTCGGCCATGGTGGCCGAACTTGGAACATGGGGAAGTCATGGTTCAAAAATCATTTTCTTCTTGTATTTCTAGTAATTGGAGGGTCCTCTACAACGTGGAAGAGTCATTGGAACAAGAAAATCATTCATTTGTACAAAGTTCATGATCCTAAGCTAAGTGGAAAGTTGAAGAGAAAAAGGTAAGAATTAATCTTCTCTTATGTGTTGTGGATGCTTGGTATATGTTGTGGTATGGAGAAACGAATGAAAAACATGGAATCTTGCTTGTTGAAGTGTGGCCGTGCATGCATAGTGATTGGCCGTGCATGTGTCATGGTGTGTAGAAAGAATGGATTAAGTGTGTGAAGCATGTTGGTTGTTGTGGTAATGTATAGAGAACATGGAAAAATTCATGGAAAATATGGATGATGTAGTGTGGCCGAAAATAGTAGTATGTGTAGAAGTGAGGAATTAATTTTATTTAGTAGTTTGGTTGCTATTGTAATGTATAGAAATGATGGATTAATTCTATGTATGTTAGTTGTTGATTGAAATGTATAGAAATGGATGGGAATGCATGAAACTTTATGGAAGTGTGCATGTAGTGTTGTGGCCGTGGGGTATGGTGTAGTGTAGGAGGAAATGAATCAATTCTATTTAATATGTTGATTGTTGTCGTTGTGGATTCCATGATGTAAAATGAAGGTTTGGTGGCTTGAAATGGATTTGAAGTCGTATGTGCATTATTGAAGAATCTAGTATGACATTAGCATGATTCCTTGTAATTGCAAGAATAATATTGTTAATGTGTGGTTGTATTATATTTTACGAATATGGAAGAAAGGAAACGTGTTGTTAATGTTTTTATGGAAGTTGGAAGATTTCGGGTAGCATTGGATTATTATGAATATTGTGGTATTGTTGTTGATAATGGGGCCGAGTTCCATTCTCGGGTTTGTTGTTGTTGGAATTGGCCAAGTTGAACTTGGTGGGATGGTACGTTTACAGGGGAGATGCTGCCGAAATTTCGGCAGACAAAGTGTCACTTTAAAGAATCAACTTCCAAAGGCACTAATCAAGTTTTGGTAAATGTGACCAAATCGTAGATTTTGGCGGATTTGCAACTTGGATTTGGAGTAACAGAAGGAGCAGAAAGAGGTATGTAAGACTTCACTTTCCTTCTTTGGCATGTCTTAGACATAGTAGGCTTGAATGCGGACCTTGGGGACAATTCCTTTCCTAGAAATCCGAGATTGAAATTAGTTACTATTCATTCAGTAGAATTGAACTAGAAATTGTGTGAAAAGTTGAACAAGCTTCCTAAACACCCAGAACTTGCATGAACAACACCCGACTATCCTAAACTCTCACAAGTAATGTCATAAAAGGTAATGTACGTAAATTGTGTACGCCGCCTCATTTGACCCGAGGTGGGCCCATTGTTCCCGGACTTTCTTTATTGTTTCATTTATCAAACGATAAGTGTTGTAACCATTCTAATAAGAGAAATTCTATGATAACAATGGTAACGATGATGTTAAGGAAAAGAATATGTCTATGATGAGTATGACAGGAATGACTCCATGACTAAGAGTCTCGAGTTAAGGAGTTAAGATGAGTATGAAAATGAAAGTATCAAATTAGATCTTGATCTTATTTTCTAGAGACTCCAAAGTATATGAGTTGTCGTCGTACAAGGTTTATGATTTCCCTCCATGTTTTCTCTTAACGTTATTCTTCGTTGACAGTCTCGCCTTATAATACTAGTTCCTTCAAGGTGAGACATGATGACCATGATTATTCCATAACGCAATCGGAGGCTACCGACCTTACGTCACTCCGATAGAGTTGTAGCTTTCACTTGGGCTCTCATGCATGCTTTATAAAGTATGTTTTTTTATAACACCGTGCCTACATGGCCGGGCAAGTATCACACCGCGCCGTCCAATGGTCGGCCGGGGCAGCCACACCACCGCTGCGGTGGGCAGATCACACCGGACGCGGGAGGCTCGGACGCGGGCTCATCACACCGTTCCTATATGGTCGGGCAGCTATACACCGATCCTCCGTGGTCGGGCAGTTTACTTACAAATATTTACATGTTTTTTTTAAAAGCTAGCATGCATGGCATTCGCCCCAAGGGGCACTCAGATGACAGATTACTCCTCGTTCCCATGGTCTACTCAGAAAGCGTTACACCGCACCTATATGGTCGGGCAGTTACACACCGCTTTTTGTACGGGGCGTTTACTTGCGACGTTAATCTATACAGTACTCCAAAGGGTAAAGCTATCTTGCATAATATTTGTCATGGTAGACAAACGAAGATACAGGTTATACCACCCTCCCATGTTGTGTTTTATGTTCTCTATTATGATCTCGTGATACTATTCATGTCTTACATACTCAAGACATTGCTCGTACTGACCCCTCTTCTTCGGGGGCGCGTTTCATGCCGCGCAGGTACATCCAGACGATCAGACGCCACTATAGAAGATGTTCCAGCGAAGTTGGCAAACTCCATTTGTTCTGGAGTGTCGCCGAGTCAGCGTGCTATGCCATGATGTCTTGCTCGAAGTTAGAGACTTTGCAGACACAGTCGTGGGTTTCGGGAGTCAGTTGTACTATGATACAAGTTCTGTACAATTACATGTTTTACTTGATTTAAAAGCAATAAAGGAATATTTCAGAAATCTTATTATGTACATTTGACGTAGAGATTCAAGAGAAAAATTTAGAACGTTGTAAGAGTCAGTGGGTTCGCTCGGCTCCGGTTACGGGGTCGGGTGCCCATCACACCCTAGTGAGATCGGGGTGTGACAAAGTGGTATCGAACGAGGTCGGTCTAAGGGATGTACGCAAAGTCGTGTCGGTAGAGTCCGACACATGGGTGTAGTCGGCCACATTCATAAACGGGAGAGGTCAAGTGTGGCATCTAGGAATGGTTGACCTTCTTTCTCAGCTGAGAGATCGTGCGATAGAGCCAAGTCATAGGAGATAAGATCCCTTATACTAATCGTTGAATTCCGCGCAGCGCCTAGTATCGGCGGAAAAAGGCGAGATGACGATAGTGGTCAAAAAGAGGTAAGGCGGATAGATATATTTGTTCACATTCGAGCGGGACCCCGGGACGTAAAATAGTCATACACGGGCGGAAAGTGAATATCGAGAGAGAAAAAGGGTAAAACGGTCATTGTAAAAGGAAAGGACGTGTTACAAAAACGTTTCGAAAATTTCGTAAGGCTTCGGCCCGGCATTAGGACATGTAATAAAGGTCATGCGAGAAAGCGGACGCAACAATATCAGTGTTAAGGCACCGAATCCCGCCAAAGTTTCGAGGTTAAGCGTGCTCAGGTGGGAGCAATTCTAGGATGGGTGACCCCCTGGGAAGTTTACAAGAAATTCAACATATCCAGACCTAAGAGACAAATGAGAAGTTAGGGTAGTCTAAGGGAAACTAGAGCATATGGAATGAGGGGAGACCATAAGAAGATGCGTAGGACGAGGCAGACTTGCTCGATGAAGAGAACGGGGAGTGGATCACGGCCAATGAATTAGGATAGGCTTGAACAATGATGGGACGTATTTTGTGGGCTAGTTGATAGTAATTATATACATCTATACGTGAAGAGTGTGGGTACTCCACAATGATTGTATTGGTGAATATCGAGTTCCAAATCATCAGGCACTATGGCAAGGAGGGCATTAATGGAACAAAGGAATCGAAGTTCGAGTGATAGTGAAAGTGAATGGTACCGGGTGCTATAAGGTAAGTTGTTAGTATACCCAACTGTGAGATCGAGATTGGAGAACCTAATACGTAATGAGCGGGAAAGGAAAAGGGTAAGTTAATGGAAAGTAAGAAGACCGAGAGGGCACGGAATGTCGACGATAAGAAATTATAGTAAAAAGAAAAGTAAGAAAAGCTAGTGAGGGGAAGCTCGGGAGAAGCTATCGACAAGACACGAGACTATTTGGGCCAAATTTAAAAAAAAAAAAAAAAAAAGGAGAAGAAAAGATAGGTGTGAGGGAGGGATAGAGTGTGGCAATATAGATCAAAGGAAAAAAATATGGAGTGCGAGGGGCCAGGTTCAATAAGTAGGGCCAAAGGAATAGTTCCTAAACCTAGAACCCATATGAAGACATAGCGAAGGAAGGTACTTGAAGGCGGCCGGCATATAAGGAGTCCCCTAAAGGGGGGGGGACCTTTTGACCTAAAGGTCAAAATCAGTTGGAAAAAGGGAAAACTTTTGCTTGGAATCGATTTAAAAAATG
>NW_026720694.1:0-16560 GCF_029784015.1 Lycium ferocissimum
TCCCTTCAACTTCACAACTAGCTAGGGTTTGCAAAAGATGAAAACAAGTGGTCTATTGACTCAACAACAACTCCACGTTAACAAGGGACCTCGATTAGTGGGTTTGCTAGGAAGAAATAATTTTTTGATGGCTGATTTTGACCTTCAATTTTTGGGGTTATGGCCGAATGGCCTAGCTTGTTCATCCAAGGTTCTTGATTTTTCACTAAGTGTGGAAGATGAGAAATATGACTTATTAGTCATCTTTTGTGCTCATATATGAGTTATACAAGTGTCCATGACCCACACATGGGTTGGACCAATTAAATTTAGCCACAAAATGTGTGGGGACCATCCCATGCCACACGGCCAAAAATGGGCATTTTCATGAATTGTCAACTTTCCATTATTTCACTTTTAGTCCCAAATTTTCCTAAATGATCCATGCCAACAAATCCATAAGCAACTTGTGTCTTAAAACAAAATCGAAGGTCAAAAGTCTCGACTTCGTATCCCGAAACAGTCTTGTCCCTAACTTATCATGGTTAACCCGGATTGTCCCGTGTACAAAATACGGGATATAACATCCTCCCCCCCTTTAGAACATTCGTCCTCGAATGTTAAACTAACCCTTCGGGTCTTACAAATAGTTTAGGGGAGTTTCTTTTATAGCTATCACACACAATTCATTCATTGATTAACATAGTCAAGTAAGGAATTTAGATTATCTGTAGGCACCGGAAATAAGTGAGGATACTTCTTCTTCATATCCTCCTCAGCTTCCCAGGTCATTTCTTCCCTGTTATTGTTTCACCATAGCACCTTAACGAAAGCCACATCTTTATTCCGCAACCTTCTTACCTGACGATCCAATATGGCTATAGGCTGCTCTTCGTAGGATAGCTCCTCCGTGGCTTGGATATCATTTATGAAAAATATTCTGGAGGGGTCACCAATGCATTTACGAAGAATAGAAACGTGGAATACCGGATGCACTGCTCCCAAATCAGCTGGTAAATCTAATTCATAGGCAACCTTGCCTATTTTATGAATAATCTGATAAGGCCCAAAATATCTCGAACTGAGTTTCCCTGGAAATTGGAAACGAACTACCTTCTTTTGACAATCGACATTAGCATAACAAGAAGCTAGCCAATCCATACCCATAATAACATTGAACTCAGTCATATCTAACTCTACTAGATGTACATAGTGCGGCGGCCACGAGATAATTACCGAACAATCTCTATAAGCACCGGCTATAACAGAATCCCCTACCGGTGTAGCTACCTCGAATGGTTCTATCGGTTCAGATTCTATCCCAATTTTATTAGCAATAAGGGGAGAAATATATGATAAGTAGAGCCGAGATCTATTAGTGCATATACATCTCGAGAGAAGACCAGTAATATACCTGTAACAACGTTAGGCGACGCCTCCTGATCCTGTCGGTTGGCCAAGGCATAAATGCGGTTCGAAGGACCGCTAGAACCGGGAACTCCGCCACGACCTCTACCGCGGCCTGGCAGTGTGGCGTACATCGCCCGTGGGGCGCGCCGCGCGACGAAGATGAAGATGAGCCAGCCAGTGACCCGGTGGTGCGAGGTGCGCCCCTGCCGCACACCGGTGGACAACCTCTCATAAGGTGGCCACTGTGGCCACACGGGTAAAACAAGCACCCGTGGCACGATAACCTCCCCGGGGTGGTGTCTCCTACGGTGAGGACATCGAGGTAGGGGTGGCCTCGGCGGGGCGGAACCTCATCCGTGTGAACCCGAGGCCTGGAGCTGCGACTGGCTCCAGATACCCGGCACTATCTGTCTCTGCCCGGCAAGCGTGGTGGTGTGCTGCGTGCGCTCGGAAGGATATACGCTATCTTCTTCTTGAAATTTGTCTGCCTCGGAACTCTCGGAATACCCGGTGATCTAGCCTCTTGGGTACGGCCCCTGTGTCATAAACCTGTCGGTGGCGCCCTCCGTGTCGGTCCTCCCGTACAGCAGGCGTGTGCTGTTACACGGCGATATCCACATACCGGGCGGGCCGCCATCACCCGGCATTTTGTCAACCAAGTGCTGGGTCCGGCCCCGTCCATATCGGTGCATCGGTCGGTCATATCGGCTACGTAGCGGACGCGTATCGGTCGGCCCGAATGCTGCGACCCGACCCGGGTGGGCGCGACTAGCGCCGGCCCCGGGCACCGTACGTGCTACACACCGTATCGCATATGTTAACAAGAAAATCAATAAGGTAATAACTCAAAGATTTTAGAACAATCCGGGACGAGTCTCTGCAGCACTACAACCAAAATCAGCTTTGTGTACTCGGAAAATACCAACGGATTTATATACACGGATATAGGCGAGCCGACGGGTGCGCGGTGGATAAGCCGCCCCGACAGAGATATCACGTACACTTATTGTACAGACGGAACCATAACCCACGTTTTATGTCTACGGAGCCTCTACACAAAAACGAGCATACGATATATATATACGCGCGGGACGGGGCCCTGCCGTGCCACCCGAACAAATATACACGAACGTAGCAAAAAGGCGGTGCAAAATGCGGGCTCCCGGACAAGGGAGCTCTCCCAAAATAGGCGAACGGGGGCCCTAAGCTGGCGGCTCACCCAAACGTATATCTGCACCTGCGCGGCATGAACGCAGCCCCCGAAGAAAGGGGGTCAGTACGAAATAGGTACTGAGTATGTAAAGCAGTAAACACAGTAAATAGAACCGTAACCAATCTAAACTATATCGAATTAAGCATAGGGTCAAGAAAACTAGAACTCGCGAAAACATGTATCATGTATACCCGCGTCATATCATTAAAACAATATGCACGCATAACGTGCCGGCCCTCGCAAGGGACTCGGTAAATAGATCGTGTAAACATCATGTATGGTAATCATATAATCATATGCATATGCCGTACCCGGCCCTCCAGTGGGGGACTCGGTAAGTAAATCGTATATGTATAAATAGCGTACCCGGCCCTCCGGTGAGGGACTCGGTGAACAATGCAATAGTCTGTGCACGAATACATACCGGCCGGGACTCGGTGGAGGACATAGCATAACATGCACGAGCGAGTAGTGGGAGGTCATATGCACGTAACAAGTAGTTTAACGGACTACTTTTCCAAAACTCAAGGACCAACTATATTCACCGTCATTTGAAAGCGCATAAACGGATTTCAGGTTGACCGGAATTAAGAGGTAAAAGTTATGAACTTCCGCGAACACTTTACGTATCAAACATATCGTACAATTCAAGGGAACCATCAAAACAACTACCGTATAGTAAATAGGACCATAGCCAAAGGCTTTCCTTAAGTTTCACAAAAATATGCCAAACAGTACGTTCTACGGGAATCTCGGGGCGCGTGGCCCCACCTCGGCCAAATGTGGCGGCATACAGAAATTTACGTATAATACACTTCATGACATTACTTATGAGGGTTTTAGGGTAACCGGATCCTATTCATGCAATTTCTAGGCACTTAGACAATTCTTTGCAACTATACATAAGCATTCCCTTCAATTCTCTTTTGAATGAATAGTAGCCATTTCAATCTCGAATTTCTAGAATTAGGAAAGTCCCGAGGCGTGAAATCAAGCCTACACGTCTAAGACATGCCAAAGAAAAGAAGGGGTAAGCCTTACATACCTTGCGGACGTCTTACGCTTGCTTTATCTCCGATCCGTTTCGTCGAAAATCGTAAATGGTCACGCTTTACCGAGTTACTATTCATGAGGATTAACATTTCAATCTTAGGTTTACGTTTGGCTACGAAATTTCGACGCGCTTCCCTATATGTATAACATCCCCGAGAATCATCTCGGCCCAAATATCATATCAACAACCCGGCAATCCAACAACAACAACAAGTATTGCAAAATACGCAATATGGCACAACTAACCATCCTTGGACATAACACGATAATTTCCGTTTCCAACTTCGTATTTCCAATTCAATCTCAACATATTAATCAAGATCATTACAACACAATCCGGAGGCATATCATATCATTTTCACCAAGTATACATAAGATATACACAATATACAAGTTTCCTACCAAAGACATAATTCACCTGACTTCAATCTTTTAGCAAACATCTTAAGCACATTTATATCTTCCAACTTCATCAATGAGAATCCTAATTTGCCTCTTTACTTTCATTTCCATATTTACATAAGTTACTACAAACTTGCATAATTTCTCATAACACATAGCAACCATTTTTCCATGATGACAAGAATTATTATCCTTTCATTTACTTCGTACGCAACACACTTAACATCTTAACAACTTAATTAATTTCCATTTTACCCTTCGTCCACCGCCGCATACTAGTTTTTCCAACCTTCGCCTAATTCATTCAACTTTCACTTCCAACACGATTTCTACCATAACAACCACTAGATTAATACATGAATTCAAGTCGTCCTATACTTGCAACACATACACATATACACGGCCAACATGCATATACTTCTAAGCACCTTCAAAATTTTCATGCTTTTTCATTTATTTCCACACACACATCATGCATATACCTTCCATATCATAACAAAAGCATAAAATTCTTACCTTTCTTCCAAGTTCCTCACTTGTCTCTAGAGTTCCCCTTTTGCCAAGATATTTATATCAAGTTGTGAGAATCTTTGCACTTAGTAGTATTACTGACAAACAAATTTTTTTTCCAAGATTAAAGAGCTAGAATTTTTTTCTTTCAATTTCTTTTGTTTTCTTGAACATTCCGCTTAAGATAAGATGACTTATTTATCTTATGGTCCCATAATTATCACATGGGAAAATAATTTTTCCATGGATTGGGCCATGGGACATGACCGGTTGGGCCCTTCGATTGGGCCTCAATCTCTTTTATTATTTTGAGCCCAATTTTCCATGAATCATATTTTGCAATTTCCGAAATAAATTTTCAAAATTCCAATTTTGCCCTTAGGCCTTCTCCAATGTTTCCACATTCAAACTTCGGTAACCGCATACACATACTAAAATAAATCCAAATATGGCCTCCTTTCTCATAAGTCAAATTATTTCGAATTTTCCGAATATGCAAAAATACGGATATAACGTCACCACCGCTTTAAAACATTCGTCCTCGAATGTTAAATTAACCTTATGGTAAATCGGATTAAGTCGGGGAGGGTCCTGCATGACTACTCCTCACGTGGCCACGATTCTAGCGCCGTAACGCCTTTCTTTGCCTGCTCCATCTAGTCCATTCGGCTCACGCGGCCCCGCAAGGTCGGCCACCGCGATATATTCGAGTCCTTTGACCCTCTAGCTCCCCGTTCGCTCTTTTTGGCTAAAGTTGCAAAACTTCCGAAACTTCCCGGAGGTCACCCATCTTAAAAATTTCCCTCGCCACTAGCACGCTTAACTTCAAAACACCAATTGGTGTACGATGCTTTCTAACGTGAGTATAATCGCGTTCAGCTACGTTATAGGACCTTTATCACGTAATTTGGAGTAAAATACGGTGCTTGATAGGTTTACGGACGTCTTCGTCGCACAATTACCGCTTTGCCTACTCATTTTTTCTATTCACCGACACTTATGGATATTACCACTTTCCATCCTAGACTCCGGGGTCCCGTAATAACAATAGACACATTTTAATCAACTACTTGTTTATAAATACCGAATTACTAACCCTCGAGCTTTCCATCCCCCGCCACACGCACAATTATATCACGCGACAATAACGTATATAAGAGAAAATAAATTCTAGTAAGGATTCTGTACCCGTAGCCGCATGCAGTAGTCCTCCGGTCCCTGCCACCGGCTAATGCGTATAAGCGGTTTGATGGACATCGTCGGAACCAGTCGCCGCGACGACCCGCCACGGCCGTGGTGCGTGTACCCCGCTTCCGCAGGCGCGTGGCGGCCGAGGAGGACGAACCGGCCGCATCGACCCAAAGAGAGGGTCGGGCCATACCACTCGAACCATCCTGTCTGCGGCACTCCCTCATAATGGCCACCGCTTTTGGCCGCGGAAGAAAAACAGCACCGATGCGCGGCCGGCATTCCCCAAAACGAGGGCGCCACAACGAGAACACTGGGCACCCGGGGGCCTCGGGCCAAATCTCTATCCATCTCGTACGGTTCTCAAACCTGCGGAGCTCGCACCCGAGGCTTCCGAATACCCTGCACACCCATCAAACCTCTCCCCGCCCCAAATCGTGGCGGGTGCGCGCGCTCGGCCGGGTCGAATGGTCCCCGTACTCCGCCGGTGCTGTCCGCCTCGTGAATCTGGTCACCCCGCCGACCTAGCCTGCGGGGCGGCGCCTATCATCGGTCCGCCGGCCGGCGCCCTCCGTGCCGCCTCCCTCCGCGCCCGTGGCGTGCGCACCGTACTCGCGCAATGTCCGCGCCCGGCCGAGAAGCCATCGACATACGATTGTCAATCAAATAGTCATCCAACCCCATGACATGCGGGTGTACTCGATCGGCCGTGTGCCACGCTGCAACATGAGGAGCGTATCTGGCTAGGGAGTCAAACTCCAGACTGTACTCTCGGACGCTCCTACCACCCTGCCTCAAATGTATAAACCTGTGAACCCTGGCGCGTCGATCTCGGGAGGTAGAAAATGAGCAAGAAAAGCCTCACGAACTCTCCCACGCGGTGGGGCCTCTCACCCCTAGACAGCTCCCGAAGACTCGTACCAATTGGGCGCAATATCGTGCGCGACCGATACAGCGAACTCAACGACTCGGTCTCGGAAGCCTTAACAGAAGAGTCGCAACGTCGTCGCATCTCTACGACAAACTCTGAGGGTCCTCATAGGGTTTTGACCGAGAAGCTGCAGCGGTTGCGAGTCGAGAAAATATCGGGCCTACGTGCATCCGCGTCTGACAAAATCATCTCCCGACACCCGTTGCCTGCGGACTGTCTGGCCCCCACCGGTCGGTCGGCAGGCGAACGGCGTCCCTCATGGCCACGCCTCCGCCTCGGTTGCGGAGGCACGGAGGCTCGGGCACTCGAATCTCGGGGGCGGGCGGTGGGGCCGCCCCGCGCGCGCGTGTGTGCCTCCCCCGTGCTCCTCGGACGGTGATGGGGTGGCGGAACTAGCCGGCGGGAGCACACTCTCGACTCGGCGGGCATGGGCCACTAGTAACTCTGAGCCCTGCGGGTCTCTCCTGCGGCGGGCGGACACGCTACGAGACGCCGTCGCCTTTTGGGAGGCATCGGCGAAAAGCATGGGGGTACACAGCCAGAACAAAATCATCCTAATGACACGGCTGTGCGATCTGGATGAGAAGAAAAGCCGGTATCTAGATATTTTGTAGCCTCCTTTGTTTATGAATGTGGTGCTGTACACCGATAAACAAGACTGCACTGGGCACGGCTTTGCGAGGAACGTTCCGAGGAGCGCGGCTGCGTGCCAGCATCACGACCCGACCCCGTGGGCCGCGACTAGCGCCGAGCGGGCACCGTGCCTACTAACACACCGTATCGCATATGTTAACAAGAAAATCAATAAGGTAATAACTCAAAGATTTTAGACAATCCGGACGAGTCTCTCTGCTTTTAACTAACCAAAATCAACACAATCGAGAAATACCAACGATTTATATACGAGATATAGGCGAGCCGACGGGGCACACCGCGGTGGATAAACCGCCCCAAACAGATATCACATACACTTATTGTACAGACGGAACCATAACCCACGTTTTATGTCTACAGGCCTCTATACAAAACAGAGCATACGAATATATATATACATGACGGGACAGGGCCCCGCCGTACCACGAACAAATATACACGAACGTAGCAAAGGCGTACCAAAATGCGGGCTCACGGGACAAGGGAGCTCTCCCAAAATAGGCTGAACAGGGGCCCTAAGCTGGCGGCTCACCCAAACGTATATGTCTGCACACGCGCGTAGAACGCCCCCCGAAAGAAAGGGGGGTCGGTCGAAATAGGTACTGAGTATGTAAAGCAGTAAACACAGTAAATAGAACGTAACCAATCTAAACTATATCGAATTAAGCATAGGGTCAAGAAAACTAGAACTCACCTGAGAAACATGTATCATGTATACCCACATCATATCATTAAAACAATATGCACACATAACGTACCCGGCCCTCCAGCAAGGGACTCGGTAAATAGATCGTATAAACATCATGTATGGTAATCATATAATCATATGCATATGCCGTACCCGGCCCTCCAGTGAGGGACTCGGTAAGTAAATCGTATATGTATAAATAGCGTACCCGGCCCTCTGGTGAGGGACTCGGTGAACAATGCGATAGTACGTGCACGAATACATACCCGGCCGGGACTCGGTGGAGGACATAGCATAACATGCGAGCGAGTAGTGGGAGGTCATATGCGCATAACAAGTAGTTTAACCGGACCCTTTTCCAAAACTCAAGGACGACTATATTCACCGTCATTTGAAAGCGCATAAACGGATTTCGGGTTGGATAGGAATTAAGAGAGTAAAAGTTATGAACTTCCGCGAACACTTTACGTATCAAACATATCGTACAATTCAAGGAACCATCAAAACAACTACCGTATAGTAAATAGGACCATAGCCAAAGGCTTTCCTTAAGTTTCACAAAAATATGCCAAACAGTACGTTCTACGGGAATCTCGGGGCGCGTGGCCCCACCTCGGCCAAATGTGGCGGCATACAGAATTTACGTATAATACACTTCATGACATTACTTATGAGGGTTTTTAGGGTAACCGGATCCTATTCATGCAATTTCTAGGCACTTAGACAATTCTTTGCAACTATACATAAGCATTCCCTTCAATTCTCTTGAATGAATAGTAGCCATTTTCAATCTCGGATTTCTAGAATTAGGGAAAGTCCCCGAGGCGTGAAATCAAGCCTACACGTCTAAGACATGCCAAAGAAAGAAGGGTAAGCCTTACATACCTTGCGGACGTCTTACGCTTGCTTTATCTCCAATCCGTTTCGTCAAAAATGTAAATGGTCACCTTTACCGATTCTTATTCATGAGGATTAACATTTCAATCTTAGGTTTACGTTTGGCTACCGAAATTTCGGCAGCGCTTCCCCTATATGTATAACATCCCCGAGAATCATCTCGGCCCAAATATCATATCAACAACCCAGCAATCCAACAACAACAACAAGTATTGCAAAATACGCAATATGGCACAACTAACCATCCTTCCGACATAACACAATAATTTAGTTTCCAACTTCGTATTTCGAATTCAATCTCAACATATTAATCAAGATCATTACAACACAATCCGGAGGCATATCATATCATTTTCACCAAGTATACATAAGATATACACAATATACAAGTTTCCTACCAAAGACATAATTCACCCACAACTTCCAATCTTTTAGCAAACATGCTCATGACATATTTATATCTTCCGACTTCATCAATGAGAATCCTAATTTGCCTCTTACTACTTTCATTTCCATATTTACATAAGTTACTACAAACTTGCATAATTTCTCATAACACATAGCAACCATTTTTCCATGATGACAAGAATTATTATCCTTTCATTTACTTCATCATAACACACTTAACATACTAATGACTTAATTCATTTCCATTTCACCCTTGTATCCACGACCACATACTAGTTTTTCCAACCTTCACTAATTCATTCAACTTTCACTTCCAACACAATTTCTACCATAACAACCACTAGATTAATACATGAATTCAAGTCATCCTATACTTGCAACACGTACACATATACACGGCCAACATGCATATACTTCTAGCACACCAAAATTTTCATGCTTTTCATTTATTTCCACACACTACATCATGCATATACCTTCCATATCATAACAAAAGCATAAAATTCTTACCTTTCTTCCAAGTTCCTCACTTGTCTCTAGAGTTCCCCTTTTGCCAAGATATTTATATCAAGTTGTAGAGAATCTTGCACTTAGTAGTATTGCACAACAAATCCCAATTTTTTTTCCAAGATTAAAGAGCTAGAATTTTTTTCTTTCAATTTCTTTTGTTTTCTTGAACATTCCATAAGATAAGATGACTTATTTATCTTATGGTCCATAATTATCACATGGGAAAATAATTTTTCCATGGATTGGGCCATGGGACATGACCGGTTGGGCCACTTCCAATTGGGCCTCAATCTCTTTTATTATTTTGAGCCCAATTTTCCATGAATCATATTTTGCAATTTCCGAAATAAATTTTCAAAATTCCAATTTTGCCCTTAGGCCTTCTCCAATGTTTCCACATTCAAACTTCCGTAACCGGCATACACATACTAAAATAAATCCAAATATGGCCTCCTTTCTCATAAGTCAAATTATTTCGAATTTTCCGAATATGCAAAAATGCCGGATATAACAGAATCAAACTCCAGACTATACTCCCGGACACTCCTGCCCCTCTGCTTCAACAGCAGGAATCTATTTACCCTGGCTCGCCGCAGCTCTGGGGGTAGAAAATGGCCAAGAAAGGCCTCTGTAAACTCGCCCCACTTCTTTGGAGGAGCACCCTCTCCCTCGACGGCTCCCGGACTCGTACCAATTAGCCAAGCTCGTACTGCAATCGGTATGACGCTAACTCAACGGACTCGATCTCGAAGCCTTAATAAGCCGCATCGTACGCCGCATCTCCCGAATAAACTCCCGAGGATCCTCGCGGGCTTTGACCCGAAAACTGCGGGGACCTGAAGTCGGGGAAATCACGGAGCCTCGGCCCCATCATACTGTCCACACGATCGCCTCCGACCCTGCTCGTGAACCCGCCCCGCCATTAATCCGGTCAATAGCCGAAGCCCGCATCCCGCATGGCCCTATCCTCGCCACGGCCGAAATTTGGAGGCTCGGGGTCGGAGCCTCGGGAGGGCGGGGGCGGAGCGACCCCACGACTGCCGGGGGCCGCTACTCCAAGCCCTCCGATGCGGTGGTGTAGCCGGCGGGCATCGGGGGCACAATCTCGGTGACGAGGCTCAACACGGCCCACGGTAACTCTCCTGCACGGCTAGTCTCCCCCCAGTTGTGTAACTTGCCGTCGGGCGCAATTGCCTTCCTCAGAGGCATCGCTGAAAATATAACAATTCGTTAGAAGGGAAACATCCTGATAACACAGCTCTATCGCACGATCTAAGATCAGAAGGAAGGATAACACCCTAAATGTCCTGTAGCCTCCTGTTTATAGATGTGGTGCACAACACACCGATAAACAAGAGTCTACTAGGCACGGTCTGTAGACATTCCGAGGATGAACTGCTCCGATACCACTTTTGTCATGACCCAACCCCGTAGGCCGTGACTAGTGCCCGAGCTGGGCACCTAAACACATTCATTAATCCGAATCACATACAAATGACTTATACGTATACAAATATCGAATCTTTGTCTCAAACTCGTTCTCAAACACAAACATATATATATCACGAAGCCGGCAAGGCTATCATATGGCGCAACGACCCAAAATATATACAAATGCGAGGGACGACAGTGCGCCACGGCGAATGGGATCGCCCAAAAACATATAACATACGAACACACACGTAGAAATAGGCACAACCCACATGTACGTCTACAGACCTCTAAACAGATCAACAGAATCATATGACGGGACAGGGCCCCGCAGCACCCCTGAACAAACAAATACATGTGCAACGGACGAATATATACCAAAATGTGGGCTCCGGAATAAAGTGAGCACTCTGCGGTAGAATAGGTGTCCTAGGGCGGCGGATCACCGAATCGTACGTCCGTACTGCGGGCATGAAACGCGACCCCGAAGAAAGGGGGGTCGGTACGGAATATGTGCGAGTATGCAAAGCGAGAAGATACGATAAATAGAGCCGAGTCATAATCGAAAGCGAAGTACATAAAATAAGTGCAATATCCAAAATACCAAAATGTTTATTTCTGAAATACAAATCATGCATGGGGCTCAGAAAATATGGTCGCCCGCCCGTCAATGACGCCATAACACATCATACTCCAGAAGATTTCATATCTCCGAAACCCGACATATCGCATATCACTTATACACGGTACCGTACTTTATGGCGGAGGGGCTCGGCGACCGGACACATTATAACACCAAATATACACGGTACCGGCCACTGTCGCCGGAAGGGGCTCGGCAAACCGGACACATCATAACACCGGAATATCACATAGTGCGCACGATAACATACTTAGGCCGGGACTCGGCGGAAGATGCAATAACCCTTTGCACGAGCAGAGTCGTGAGTAACCATATGCATAAAATCATTATCATAGACTCAAAAGGTAAGTAAACTGACCATACTTGAAGTCGGGACCATAGCCATACCATGTTTGTTTTTCAAAAGTCATCAGAATTACATAAAGGAAAGTCGCGGGACCCACGGACGGGTATTGACCCAAGCCGGGCCCGCCTATGGAAAACATAGTCATCATATGCTATAAAACCTCATACGAACATATCGAGGCGATCCGGTTCTGTCTACGAAAGTTACGGCCCTTTTTCCGACGTAGAACTTTTTAAGAACAAAACTTTTTGTGCAAAATTTGAAAACCAATTGTTCCAAAGACATAAGGGCCATTATTCCATCATATTACGAATGTTAAAGATAAAATGCAAATACGAATCGTAGGCATACTCGGATCGCAAGAATAGAATTTCCTCGAGGCTCGTGTCATAGCCTAATTACAACTAAGGCATGGCAAAAGAAGGAAGAGTTAAGCTTTGCATACCTCGTTCGCTCTCAAAGCTAATCCAAACCAAGCCTAAGTCTCGGACTCTCCACGATCTACACAACATCATTAAATACCAACGATAACTATAGGCATTTAGGAGTTCATTTCCAAGCGAACACTAAATTCTACAGAAATTTGGGCAGCATTTTCCCTGTAAATACAACAACCCCGAGAATTTAACTCGGCCAATTTAACAACAACAACACCAACAATCATTCTAACAACATCAACAATCAATCCGAAATGCATTATAATATTAGTAACTCCCTTCTACATCATTCAACAACATTCATTATATTCAATTCAACGGCTTACATTCAAACCAAAATCAACGCTCATGCATTCAAATACTAGCCCGAACCCATACCAACAATATTCAAGGACATTTTAAACAATTCACACAATATTTCAAACATCCCAAACAACACTCCAATTCACCCAAAAACTGCACCAAACCCGAGAACAACACAACTATATTCCTTTCTCCCAAATTCATGAATTACACCAGCAATCCACACTTTAACAATGTCATTTCCATAAATACAAAAATTATATATGAATCACATTAAGGTGCCAAAGCGTCCCACATCAACTACAACTTCAACTTGAGTCATTAAATCCTCATTATAAGCATGGAATTCACCCGACAACAATCAAAACACTAAAAAATTAATTCATTCTTTGCTACACCTCACAAGCCATATTCGTCCAACACATCCACAACCAAATTTCAGGATTTTCATTCATTTCAACACACTACACAACTAAACATGCTACATAGAATTTAATCCATTACACACACACAACACTACACATGCACGGCTACAAGCCATGCACACGGCTTCACTTCCACATGCAATTCTTTCATGAATTCCATCAATATTTTCATACTACGACATACATAAACCTTCCATAACATATAAAAACAAGATTAAATCTTACCTTTTCCCTTCACCTTCACAACTAGCTAGGGTTTGCAAAAGATGAAAACAAGTGGTCTATTGACTCCAACAACAACTCCACGTTAACAAGGGACCTCCAATTAGTGGGTTTGCTAGGAAGAAATAATTTTTTGATGGCTGATTTTGACCTTCAATTTTTGGGGTTATGGCCGAATGGCCTAGCTTGTTCATCCAAGATTCTTGATTTTTTACTAAGTGTGGAAGATGAGAAATATGACTTATTAGTCATCTTTTGTGCTCATATATGAGTTATACAAGTGTCCATGGTCCACACATGGGTTGGACCAATTAAATTTGGCCACAAAATGTGTGGGGACCATCCCATGCCACACGGCCAAATGGGCCATTTTTCATGAATTGTCAACTTTCCATTATTTCACTTTTAGTTCCAAATTTTCCTAAATGATCCATGCCAACAAATCCATAAGCAACTTGTATCTTAAAACAAAATCGAAGGTCAAAAGTCTCGACTTCGTATCCCGGAACAGTCTTGTCCCTAACTTATCATGGTTAACCCGGATTGTCCTGTGTATAAATTACGGGATATAACATTGGTAACTTCCAATATAAATCGATACTTGTTTTCCGTCAATGCCGTTCTTACGCTAAAATCAAGGGTTAGTATAAGGAATCTCATTTTCTATGTCTTGGCTCTATTGCACGATCTTAGATATGAAAGAAAGGTAACATCCTAAATGCCCCGTAGCCTGCCTGTTTATAGACGTGGTGCACAACACACCGATAAACAAGACCTTTACTAGACACGGTGCCGTAGACACTTTCAGGGATGAGCTTGCTCGATATCACTTTTTGTCACGACCCAACCCCGTAGGCAGTGACTAGTGTCTGAGTTGGACACTCGTATACATATCCGTTAGACATAATCAAGCTCCAGGTCGAACATCATATAGAAACTTTGTGAAAGCATACGTCATCTCAAAACGTCACATACATATATCATGGTAACCTGTCTCCTGAGGAGTCACAACTAATCAAACGATATCATAATACACGAGCCAACAAGGCTATCACGACGTACGGGAACATCCCCAAACATATACGCAAGCCGACAAGTGCCGCCACTACATACAACATCCCAAAATATATATACCCAAGCACGTAAAGGGCGTACAATACGTACGGGAATGTCCCCTAAATAAGTCGTATAGACACGGCGGAACGACACGTATATCTAACCCACACATATGTCTACGGACACTCTCGAGTATCAATAGTAAAATATGATGGGACAGGGCCCCGCCGTACCCCTGGATAAACATATACATGTACATCAAAGATCTGTATCGAAAGTATGGGCTCCAGAACAATGGAGCACTCCAAAACAACTGAGTAGAAGTCCTAAGCTGAAGGATCACCAAAGCGAGTATCTATACCTGCGGGCATGAAACGCAGCCCCCCGAAGAAAGGGGGTCAGTACGAGATATGTACTGAGTATATAAAGTATGAAATACAATAAAGAAGATCATATCTAAAGTAGAGATTTCAAGAGACAAGTATGATAATCAAGAAATCACTGTACCTGTGCCTTACGAATGAAATCATGCATATCATTATCATATACCATATCCGGCCCATTATGGGACTCGGTGAATAAAGTCGTGTACACGTATACCATACCCGACCTATCATGGGACTCCGTGCCATAATCATATCATCGTATCATCATATCATCATATCATCATATACCATACCCGGCCCTCTAGTAAAGGACTCGGTGAACCATATAGTAAAATTATGCGTGATAACATACCCGGCTCGGGACTCGATGAGAGATGTAATAACAGTATGCACGAGCAGAGTAGTGAGTAACCATATGCAATTAAATCATCATCTGAGACTCAATAGATAAGTAGACTAACCAACACTCGAGTATCAAGGCGATAGTCATGTTAAGTATTCTTTGAATGTCACTATGAACTATATCAAATAGAGCCTCAGGAATCATAGTGTTATATCCCATAATTTGTACATCGGGACATTCCGAGCTAACCATGATAAGTTAAGGACAAGACTATTCCGGGATACGAGGTAGAGACTTTTGACCTCAGATTTTGTTTTAAGGCATAAGTTGCTTATGATTTTATTGGTATGGAATATTAAGAAAAATTTGGGGTTAAAAGTTAATTATGAAAAGTTAATATTTCATGAAACAAAAGGCAGTGGCCGTGTAGTGTGGTGTGGGCCATGGTCCACATGGATGCATAATATATGTAGATGAAAGATGACCAATTCATTATATTCATCATCTTTTTCACACCTTAGAAACTTGGAGAACCTTGGAGAAAAAAAAGAAAACCATTCGGCCATGGCAAGCCAAAATTGAGGTCCAAAAATCTTGATCAAAAAAATATTTTCTTCTAGCATTTCAACCAATTAGAAGGTCCTTGTTAACGTGGAGTAGTTGTTGGAGTCAACAAACCATTCGTTTTTGCCATTTACAACCCTAGCCAAGTTGAGAAGATAAGTGGAAAAGGTAAGGATTAATCTTCTTTTGCAAGTGTTATGGGTGATTTGTACATGTTGTAGTGTGTAGAAATGGATGAAAATCATAAAACCATGTATGTTGGGGTTGAGCCATGTAGGTGTTGTATGGTGTAGGAGTGATGAACTATTTTATTTAGTATTTTGGTTGTTGTTGTTGTGGATGCTATGATGATAATGAAAGTTTAATGATTCAAGTTGAAGTTGTAATTGTTGTGGGCTGTTTTAGAAGCCAACGTGATTTTAATGCAGTTTTTGTATTTGTGAGAATGATATTGTTAACGTGTGGATTGTTGGTGTAGTTGTGGGTGGAAGGAGGAATGTATTGTTGTTGTTCTTATTGAGTTTGGGGAGGTTTTAAGTGGAATGGTATATTGGTTGGGTT
>NW_026720695.1:0-9507 GCF_029784015.1 Lycium ferocissimum
CAAATTTAAAAATAAAAGAAATATTTATAATTCCATTACAAATAAATATTTTTATGTATAAAATATTTTAAAATTAAATACATGTAATATCGAGTTGTTTTGTCTGCTTGACTTTTAGTTAAAATCAAAAAACCAATTATGATCGGATTTTTTTTTTCAACACCAAACTAAGTCAAACCAACTACCACTAGTCGGGTTTTTTTTTGACTCGGTTTATCGGTTTAGTGCGGTTTGTCGGTTTACTTTATACACCCCTAGGTACCTTTTTAATCACAACCAGTCATCTAAATGATTGAAAATATATTCACCAAAACCTCTACTCAATACTTCCCCATCAATAACACTGACTAATACTAACATATAGTTCCTTAAATATGAAAACGCCCACCAATCATTACAACTATTGAAATGCTAACATTTATCTATAGAGCTACTTGATTTGTTACTTCAAAGTTCAAACCAAGGCTCTTCGCTTCAACAATCAAAAAAAAAAAAAAAAAAACTTTTCTAATATAGAATCTTGTCGCTGGGTTTGTCCAACTAAATACTTTACGCAAGAAAATAGTACTTCCTCTGTTCCATTTTAAGATAATCTAGGTACACTCTTTCCTTTTATTTTTTTATTTTTTTAATTATTATTATTATTAGTAGTAGTAGTATTTTCTGAGAAGAATGACACACTCATACATTTTGAAGCAATTTAACTTTAAACTTCACATTTTATTCTTAATGACATGAGTTTTTAGCCACAGAAACGTCGATCTGTTTAAGACTAGAGTTTTCAAAAGCCAATCTTCCCGTCTTAAATTTTATATCCAGTCAAACATCTCTCACAAACAAAAGAGCGTAAAATCTTCTTATACCCATACAATATTAATGGACAGACAAAACAACCTTATGATTAAATCAAGAAAACAAAAGGGCACACAAACTTAAGCAAAATCTGAAACTTACCTCTGTAAGAACAGAATTTTGGAGCCACATTAACACCAAACATGAATTTTGAATCAACAAATGAGCTAGAAAACTTCATCACCTTCTCCATACTCACTGATTTGCACATAGATATCGCCTTATAATCAACAAATTTCAGCTCCATTTACACTATTTCCAAAGTCCAATGAAAACCAAAATCTTGACTGCTTATAAATAACTAAATCATACAACCAAGTAATTTTTTCTAAAAAATAAAATGTAAGATACCCTTGTAATGCTAAAAACAAGATACTTTCTTGGATATTTTCACCCCTCGGAGGAAACTAAAATTTTAACGAACACAGAGAAGATATTAAATACTAGTATATAGTTTTGTCATTAAGTTAGAAAACAACACAAAAAAACGTGATTCAAAGGAAAATATTGGCATAAAGTTAAAGTAAAGGTTCTAGTCTGATGGCATGTGGTTGAAAATGAACATTGTATGAAATAATGAAAATGACAACAACACAAAAAAGGTTGAATATTAATTAAAGAAAGTTCTTTTATGAGTTATTGTATTAAATGAAGTCTAAGAAAATGAAGGAAATGAAAGGAAAGATTCTAAGCTTGATGGCATGTAGTTGAAAATGACCTTGTATGAAATAACGAAAATGACAAACAAAAAAAGGTTGAAGATTAACTAAATGAAAGATCTTGTATGAGTTATTGCATTAAATAAAGTGTAGAAAATGAAAGGAAAACTGAGAGGAAATGCAAAAAAATCAATGTGAAGAGGAAGCTCAAAGTGAAGAGACAGGGGAGACTGGAGAGGAAGAGTACATATTTAAAATGTGGAAACTGTGCGTGTCTATTCGAATACTTTATTTATTTTTTAACTCTCGATTGTTTTTTCATTAAAAGGAATAAAAAAACTAATCATTTTTGTGACAATTATCTTAACTATTAATTTTATATTATTTACTTCAACTTTGGACAAAATTTACTGATATTACTATTAATCTTTAGTATATATTTATCAACAACACGCTTTAATCTGTTGATATTATTATTAATCTTGAATATATAGTCTTTTCTTGAAAATATTTTTTATGAAAAAATGACTTACTCTCTGTTTCAATTTATGTAACTATTCTTATTTGGGAGTTCTACGAGGTGGTTCTTTGACCACGTTTTCTTACATTTTTTCTAAATTATTTGAATTATAAATTATCATGACTTATAGTACTTTTTATGTAGTTTCTAAATATATATAAATTTTATTTTTACAAACTTGAAAAATGTACGTCAAAATTTACGTCAAAGTTATAAAATTTGACCCTCGTACTCCGAAAAGGTTCACATAAATTGAAATGGAGGGAGTATGTCATACCAAACACACCATTAATTATTCTGCATATCAACGATCTTTTGGTTTGATTATCATTAATACCAGGTTGGGGGGGCGCGGGTGCATGGCGGGGAGTAGGAGGAGGGGCTAGGTTGTGGAGGCGAGGTCCGGTGAATAGGGGTGAGGGAACACAAAACATGGATTGTCATTTATTGAAACCTATTTTTTCTACTTTTATTAGGAAAATCATTTTTATCAAACGTACCAATCATTACGTAACGTGACAATCATTAATACCGGATTGGGGGATAGTGCGGTTCCTGTGGGGGCGGGGAGGAGTCGGGTTACGGGGGGGGCGGGGGATAGGGTGAGGGGGAAACAATCGGCATAAAATGCGCGAAACTTATAGAACTTATTTTTACTACTTTGTTTAAAAAAACTTTTTTTTTTTATTTTTTAAAAACTTATTTTTTTTTCTGAAAAGAAAAATATTTGTCAAAATATGTAATGTAACCAAACAAACATGAAAAATTGCATTCGCCCTACCAAACATGTCCTAAAAGCAAAAATAAAACCAAATTGTCTATCAGGCCAAGGCCCTTGGAGTCTGGACACAAAAATGTTTTTTCTTTTTTTTTTTTTTTTTTTTTTTTTAGGTACAATGCAGTGTCATCATTCATCACTTCCCAAAAAAAAAATGCGTAGGTCATGCTTCCTGATTTTTTGCTTATCTTAATCATGAATTATTTAGTTATTAGAACTGTTATCTTATCCTTTTAACAAATGGGACAGACAATTAAAGAATATATTTCTCTATTAAAAACACGAATTATAGAATGATTTGAAATACGAGTTTCTTATTATGTTGTCAGTACTCATTTTGAAGCCCAACTAATTTGAATTTGTATGTTGAAAATCTTATTTTGTGAGCAAAATATTATCTGCCAAAAAGCAATTCAGTTCCCAAAAATTGTATTCGTCCTCTTATTTTAATAATAAAGAATCTAGAGCCTCAACACAACCTTTAATATTGAAATATGACTCTTAACACATTATGTATCTAATTGTTAATGTGAAGTCGATCTTAATTCCTCTATCTTATAAAGAAAAATAATAATTTGCAGAGAACATTCAATTTAGATGACTCAATTAATAATGATTAGCAATTAATAACCAGTATCAAAAATTACAAATTTTGTAAAAGAAAAACAATACTCCATAACTACTGAAAATGAATGATAAGAACAAAAGCTAAATTGGATAAGAGATCATAGTTTCTCTTCCATTATTGAAAAGATATTTGTTTTTCTTTTTACATGGAACTAAATCGAATGCATGGAAAAAAAAAAAGAAGGCAAAAGTCATAGATAGCCCCCTAAATTTTACCACATTTTCCTCTGGGATACCTAAATCGAGGGTTGTACTTATTGGGTACCTAAATCAGTCCAAATTTGTACCACATAAATACTTTTTGCTGATGTGGCCAAAAAAGTGAAATGCATTCTCCTTGAGCGCGTGAAGTACTCTTCAACAATAATTTTTTTTTTGGTTGACAGCTTACTCTTTTAAAATATGACTTAAATTTAAAAAAAAAAAAAAAAAAAAAAAAAATGGACAGCCTGACCAGTAGTCAGATCACCTCCCCTCACCCCTATCTTTCGTCTTCTCCATCACTTCCTCTTCTTCAATTTTTTTTTGTTCTTTTATTTTTTGTTTCTTTTGATTCTTTCTATAAAAATAATTTGTGAATTAGATGTTTCTTTTGATCACCATTTTCTTTATTTTTTCTAAATCTGAAAAGCACCATCACCGTCACTTTTTTCTAAATCTGAAAAGCACCATCACCATCATCATCTTGTACACCGGAAAAAATGGAGACTCACCACTGTTAGCACTCTCTTTTTTATGAAGTGTGCATTCTCAACTTTCATTGATTAACTTATATTTAGTAAGAATTTTAAAGATTGAAGAAAAGGGGAATAATTGTTGGTGGGGTGGGCGGATAACTCTGAGGGTGGGGGGACGGCGGTTGGGCGTGGTGGTGTGGCGGCCAGTGGTGGGGGAGCAGCGGCTGGAGATGAAAATGGTGGGGGGGGGGGGGGGGGGGGGGGGGGGCGGAGGAGATGAAAATGGGAGGGGGGGCGAAGGAGATGAAAATGGGGGGGGGCGGGGGTGTTGTATAATTTATTTTTAATTATTATAATGGACCCTATTGCCACGTGTCATGTTTTCATTTGACAAAGTTGTCACGTCATGGAGAGTGTAATACACTCTCCTAATTTTGCTGATTATTGTGAAAAAGGTATCCAATGGGATCGAATTCGGATTGGTTTAGGTATCCAATAGATACAACCATCGATTTAGATGCGGAGGAAAATGTGGCAAAGTTTAGGAGGCTATTTATGACTTATTATTTGGCTATTGTGAAGTCCACGTGGGAACACGTCAAGTTGGATTTTCATTAGGACAATTTTTTTGTCTAGTGCACGTTATTCCCACTTGTCTAGTGTAAAAATAATATTTTTAAAACATTATTTAAAGTTTAATTAAATTCCACAAAGGTCAGAGTGTTCACCTTACTCTTTCTCCTCCTCCTTTTCCTTATTCTTCTTCGAACTTCCGATTTTGAAAACGTGAACTATAAGATTTTAACTTTAAATTCAAAAGTTTGAAGTTTAAACTACTTAAATAAAAATTTCAGACCTTTAGGTCTAAGCCAGAGCCTAACTTTTGTTTGAAAGTTCGAGGTTAAGTTATGTACTTCATATTTTAGATTTGAAAGTCTTTAAGTTTGAAACTTAAAATTCAAGATTTTGAAGTTTAATTTTGAGAGGCTAAAGTTTAAATACTTTACAAATTTCTTGTGCTCTTTTCCTATTTCATGAAGAGCCCTAGCCTACTTTTGTTTTTCTCTTGATGAATTTTACCGTGTGTCTTCTATAACTGATGTGAATTAGGTAAAAGTGTTCACATTCATTTAAAGTAAACGAAATTAGACGAGTGAGATCTTTTTTAATGACAAGAGTACTTTCACAATCAATAAGTTAGAAGTTTTAGTCACATGAAAAATATTGAAAACATTATTGATCATCTGGGACGGTATGTCGCACTAAGTTCCTTTAACTACAAAACTATGCATGTTTGTTCGAACGAATTTGATGATCGGGCTGAAGGCTGCCACCCCTCATTCCCTCACTATCATTTCCCTCGTATGAATGTTGAGTCATCCAAGCCTTTCTAACTCGACCTGGCCCAGTTACCCTATGCGAGTGGCGATTCAAAAAGTGAAACTCTCGATCATAGTTTGACAATCTATCTTCAATAGGGGGCTTTATTCTTTTGATTAGATTAGAAGTCGCAAGAGTGCAGAGTGTAACCCCCTATTTTAGTGACGAATCTATTTATAGTCAATATGCATGAAACTCACTCTCTATATCGATATGTAATTTAAAGTAAACCCTGATTTTTGCTTCTGACATAACTAGCACTAAATGTGTTCCATAATTCGTACAATTTGTCTGAAACTATATTCAATTCAGGAAAGTGGTGGGAATAGTTAGGTTTTCTTCTAAGTGCACCCCTTGAGTGCAATGTAATTTCCTTTAATTTTGTATCTTCTTCTTCTATGTATGCAAACCAAACAAGGAAGACATAATCTCTTTTCCTTCTCCTTCTCAGTGACCAAACAAAAAGAAGTGGACACACGTCCCAGTTTTGCGGAAAAATATATTGCAGAGTGAGAAAAAAAAAAAAAAAAAAGGGTGGGTGCTATAAATTACCTAATAGAGAATCTTTTTCATTAAAAAATAAAAATAAAAAAGGTCAATTTATTCAAGGAGAACGCAACATTCTCAGATTGAATAACCCACATGTTACATGCTAAACCAAATTAATAATGGGAAATGACATAGTAATACTTGTTAAGATCCTATATTACAAGATATAGGGATACTTTCCATTTACAAAATATATCAACTTAATTTAAAACATCCCAGTGATCTGAAAAAATTAAAAGCCCACCCTATTCCCTATATTATGGGTTGAAATTCCAATTTCATGTATATGATGGGCTAATATTCCAATTCCCACGAATATACAGGACATCAAACTTCGGATATAAGTGCTCGTGAATTTTCCTGCAAGCACGCTGATAAATTTTTAGCAAATATAGGCCGTCTAATAAGCCATTTAGCAAAGGCAAACTTGTTCTTGGGCCCTGCATCTCTATATTAGACAGAATTTAAAAATAAATCCTCTTCTTTTGTTCAGATTGCTAAGATCATCTGTTAGTTCGTTCGCTTTCTTATTTTCAAAGTAAGAATACTGCAGTAAGCTAGATATTAGAATTGTCGTACAACATATCATAATTTCAAGAAAATGATCAAAATGGTCCTTAAGGTATGCGTTTTGGTTCCATTTGGTGTATGCGCATTATTGGATTAGTCCTTGATGATTTAATTTTGCTGCGAGAGTTGAGGGTTTAGGATTTCATGAAGGATAATTTGACGAATTTGTTGAATAATTAGTTTGTGTTTATGTTTTTAGGTTTTACATGATTAGGGATTTGAATTAGTTTCAGAAAGTTTTCTAATTATTATGGTTTTTAATAGTTTAGCTCTTAGGAGATTAGGTAATGAATTGTATGAATAATGATAGAATCGTGAATTATGTAAAGCATAAAACTGTATGAATGATGGTAAAATCATGACTTATGTTTCAGAAAATTGTTTTAAGTTTCCTATGTTCTTTTTGTTATATTAAATTTGTATGAATATTGTATGAAAGTTGTATATAATCTAATTAAAAATTATACACAAAAATATGAGCAAGATTCTAATCCTTAAGCGAGATATACATGTTTCATACCTATTTCACTGTTCATACACGAAAATTTGAGTGAAATTTTTAAGCTTTGATTGAGATATACATATTTCATACATGTTTCATACACAAAATTCTAAGTGAAAATTTTAAGCTTTGAGCGAAATATACACTTTTCGTACACAAAACTTTGAGCGAAATTTTTAAGCCTTGAGCGAAAAAATTCATATATGTTTTGTAAGAAATCTATTGGTATGTTTGTAAACTGAAAAGTATTATCATATTTGTAAATACACCCTATTCTTATGTATATATTGGTTATTCTCCCAAAAATAATTTACATTAGTGGGGCAGCCAAGAATTCTGCTGATAAATGTTCAAGATTTAATAAATATGAGTAAAAAGTACTCTTCGTCTCCATGTATATATCATCGTTCGAATTTCGAGTGTCAAACAAGATTTTTTTTTTTTTTTGTTGTAACTCTTTTCATATGCCTTTTAAATATTTTAAATTTATTAAATATTTAATAAATTTGTGAACTTTTTAGACCACAATTTACAGTTCCTTTTAAACAAACTAAAAATCTTATAAAAAAAGTTAAATCACGACCTATAATTTTGTAAAAGTAACACTATAGTTTAATTATCTGTCCCGTGGCTATATTTGCACTAGTTTTAAATTGTAGCCTAAAAGAAATAGGGCAATTTGCAAGATTATCCTTTGCTAGGGGTGGTCTTTAATTTTTGTCCCTCAAATTGGAGGTCTTTAATTTTTGTCCTCTGCCTTTAAATTCAACGCCAAGGCGAAATTTAAATATTTTGTTAAATTTTCGCTGGCCAAATTTGCAAAATTCTGCCTTGCAAATTCTACCGTAAAAAGGCAGAGGATAAAAGTTAAAGAATCAATCAGTGAGGGGTAAAAACTTAAAGACCGCGGTTGAAAAACGAAAATTAAAAACCACCCCAAATGAAGGAATAACCCGCGCAAAAAAAAAAAAAAAAAATTGCAAATCAGCCCTTCCAGGAGCAGAATGTGTTTCTAAAGGCCCAATATCATACGAGGCCAGCCCGTTTCAGTTTTAAATGTTCTGATTGGAAAAGTTTTGATAACCAAACTTGGTTCTAGAAAGAAGAAAAGGACATAAATGGTCGGTCAGCCCAAACTTATACCATGCGATGGCCAAAGTTCTTTTAAACTCAAATTATAACCACTAAACTAATTCCACTTTCCCTTCTCCATTTTTCTTCTTCCTCTTCCACCTTCTTCTCCATTTTCTCCTCCTCTTTCCTCTTCCACTTTCTTCTCCAATTTTATTTGATGCCTTCAGAGGACGCCTTTCAATTTTATTTGATACAGATTACTTTTACAGGAAAACGTTTACCTCATCAAAGAACAAAACAGGCAAATGACAAACCAAAAGTAATATCTAGAGCCATGTTGCTCCAAATTTTAAATAAGCAGATTGAAGAATGCAAATAAAATAGTATAAAATAAACAAAAGGAAGAATAAGTAAAATATATGAACAATTGCAAAAGATAAAAACCAACAGTTCATAAGGGAGCACGTACGAAAGTACACATATGATTGTCGTTATTTTTTTGTGAGTTGCAGGTTACGAAAATGGCAGAGGATTCATATGAAGACGCCATTGCAGGACTGAAAAAGCTTTGATGTATAGAAACTGTATCATATGTGTATATAATATGTATCCCTGCTGTATATGTATATAAAATATATCATATGTATAGAAACTGTATCATATGTGTATATAATATGTACCCCTGTTGTATATGTATATACAATGTATCATATGTGTATAAGCTGTATCATTCTTGTATAGAAAGTGTATATATAATTCCAACATGTGTATATAAAGCTGTATCAATCTTGTATAGAAAGTGTATCATACGTATAAAAAATGTATTATAGAAAATTTGTATCATTGTGGTATATAATATGTATCACTATTGTATATGTAAAAAAAAAAAATATCATATCATTATTGTATAATATGTGTATAATAAATGTATAATTGACATATAATTTATGTATAATAAATGTATGATTAATTCCAGCATATGTATATAAACTGTATCATTCTTGTATATAAATTGTATTTATAATTCCAACATATGTATATATGTTCTAGCAGCCCTTTAGTGGCGACGTTTTTGTGGCGACTAAAAAGTTTTTTTTTTTTTTTAAGCGCATGGGGTGTTGGTAATGACAAATTTGGCATTAATTTGGGCCGGCCATTAAAAGCCAACTTAGATTGGTTAAATGTGGGATTAGTTTGGCTGAGTGGACATACATTGTCCTTTTCCCTTTACAAAGCCCGAAAAAGCTTTTTTAGAAAAATAAAATATGATTTTTTTTTTTTTTTTTTTGTTGATATTATAGAGCTCCAACCAAATTAAA
>NW_026720696.1:0-8898 GCF_029784015.1 Lycium ferocissimum
CAGGTGAAAAGTGAATACTGAGGATTGAAAGAGGGCTAAAATAGTAATTGTGTTATGAGAGCGTTTTCAAGTTTGTTAAGACTTCAACTTACTCCGGATTATGTGATGAAGGTCATACGGTGAGGTGGACGCTATCATACTAGCATTAAGCATCATATTTTAATGGTAGTTTTAAGGTTAAGCGTCACTGAGTGAGAGAAATTTTAGGATGGGTGACCCCGGGAAAGTGTACTAGGTCCCATAAAGTCGGACATAGGAGAGCCAAATGGGAAGCTGAGTAGCCCAAGGAAAATTAGAGTGTACAAGAGTGGGTAGAAACCTTAGTGAGGTCGCGTAGGACGAGGCAGACCGGACCGAAGAAGAAAGAAGGTGCATTACATCTTTAGAATTAGGTGAGTTTGAATAGTGTTTGGAAATATGTTGTAAGCAAGATAGTAGTAATTATGTCTATTGTCACACCCCCGACTTTTTACTAGGTGTGATGGGCACCTACCCCGTATATGAACTCTTTGGATTCTTAAGACAAAGTGAAGTAAAATACATAGCAATTTTTTTTTTTTTCTCCTTTTTTTTTTTTTTTTTTAAAAGAAGATCTTTTCGTCATTTCTCAAGGTAAATACAGTTTGAAAATATGAGGGCTCCGTATAATAAAACACGTCAACCAGTGAAACTCTTTTTTAAAGTCGACACCTTAGACCCACGACTCGTCTCCGCAAAGTCTCTAATCGTAATCGGATATCATAGCACGTGTGCGGCGACTCGCTACACTCCGCAGCAAACGGAGTTCGCCAACTTCGCCGAAACATCTTCTATGCTAACTTTGCGTCGTATGCGGGTGTACGCGCGGCATGAAACGTGCCCCCCGAAGAAGAGGGTCGCATACGAACAATGTACCGAGTATGTAAGGCATGAATAGTAACATAGTAAGAAATGTATACATGAACAATAACCGCATAGAAACATAGAACATGTCATGTCAAGCTGTGACCTGTACATAGGAATCATATACTTGCATGGAGAACATAGAACATATCATAGGATAGCAGAGTAACTTTGTGCATATGAGTGCCCCGGGGGCGGATGCCTCGCATGCTTACTTGGTCATATCAGTCATAGCACCGCACGAGGCGGCTCGCCCACATAGCGCCGGAATACTCCGGCCTGCCATAAATCCCGCATAAATCCGCGTCCGGCATCCCGCGTCCGGGATGATAAGCAGTGACCAGGTGGCAATGAAACATAGTTTCCTTTCCCATTTCCCCCATGTATGCATAGTTCCCATCCCCCCAACCCTTGTTCACATTTAGCATGCAGGGGAGCCCAAGGAAAATCATGTACTTATCGGAGTGACGTAAGGTCGGAACCCTCCGATCGCATTATGGAGTAATCATGGACGCTTTGTCTCACCTTGGAGGAACGATAATCATAAGGCGAGGCTATCAACGTAGAACATATCATAGTATATCGAGTCATAGGCATAGCATAATTAGCATCATCATTGTCATCATAGAATCATTGATATCATAGAATCATAGTCATCATAGAACCATAGCCATCATAGTCATCATAGTCCCCATAGAATCATAGTCCCCATAGAATCATAGTCCCCATAGAATCATAGACATCATAGGATCATAGACATCATAGAATCATAGCCATCATAGTCATCATAGGATCATAGTCGCCGTAGGATCATAGACATCATAGATTCATGGTCATCATAGGATTATAGTCGTTGTTTAGGTCATAAGAACTGTCAATATTGTAAAACTTAGTTTTTAAAGAAAAATGTATATTTTGGAAAACACTTGTAAACTTTTAGTAAAGAAAATCATACCTTGAGGTCGAGGGTTTAGTTAAAACAACTTTTATTTAGTAGTCGGAAGGATGTCCATAAGTGTTCTTAGCTATAGAATGGAAAATAAGCCCAATAGGACAACAGGAGGGAATCCGGGAATAGTGGGCCCACCTCGAGTCAAATGAGGCGGCGTACATAATTTACGTATAAAACGTTTCGTGACATGACTTATAAGAGTCTTAGGGCATACGGATCTTATTCTGCAAGTTCTAGATGTTTAGACCCTTCTTTCAACTATTCATGAACATTTGATTCAATTTTACTGAATGAATAGTGATCAAATTTCAATCTCGGATTTCTAGGATCAGAGTAATCCCCGAGACACGTATTCAAGCCTATTACATCTAAGACATGCCAAAGAAAGAAAGTGAAGCCTTACATACCTCTTTCCGCTCCTTCTGCTTCTCCAAATCCTTGTTGCAAATTCGCCAAAATTTTCAATTTGGTCATGTTTACCACATCTTGACTAGTGCATTTTGGAGTTGGATTTCTTAAAATGAAACTTAGCTACCGAAATTTCGGCAGCGTTTCCCCTGTAAGTATACCACGCCACCAAGTTAAACTTGGTCGATTTCAACAACAAACCCGAGAATGAAACTCGGCCAACATTATTACCAACAATGCCAACAATTATTCCCAACAATACTTACGATATTCACAATTGATTCCTTAGTACCCGAAATCTTCAACCAAGATGTAATCACACATTTTTCTTGTTCTAGTTTCATAAATCATACCAACACCACCCACAATCAACATCATTCATACAATGTAAGAATTTAAGCTAATGTCACCTTAACTTCTTCCACATTCCGATAACGATTACAACTTCACTCCAAACCATCAAACTTGCATTTCTCATCATAGAATCCATGATAACCACAACTAAATATCAAATGGAATTGAATTATCATAGCTTATCAATCCATGGCCTATTCGGCCACATCACCACAACAACATATTTCATGAGTTTTCCATCTTTTCCCATATATTACAACAACCAACATGCTACATGCACTAAATCCATCCTTTCTATACAATACATTACATGCATAATTAAACACTATATACACACACACCACAACTCACGGCCACAATCCAACATCCATAACTTCATGACTTTTATTCATCTACACATACTATGATATTCACAAACATCTATAAAACATGTAAAGAAGATCAAAACTCACCTCCTTCCCTTAACTTCTCTCACACGGCCAAGCTTGTTTCTTGCTAAACAAATGGTTTCCGTCTTCCAACAACTACTCCATAAGATAGAGGACCTTCCAATTGGCATGAAACTAGAAAGAAAATAATTTTTCCATGGCTACTTCAAGGGCGATTCGGCCCCCTATTGGCCGTCCCTCTCTTTTTTTTTTTTTCTTTTCCTCTCTTGTTTCTTTCTCTCTTCTTAAAATATGATCACTCCTCCCTCTTATATATGTATATATACCTTGCATGCATGTGAGGGGCACATGCCCCTCTCTAGAAAAGTCTTCCATTTTTCTTGATTTTTCTTGAAATTCCTTTTTATCAAAAGATGACTCACTTGTCATCATTTTCCATTCTTTTCTTTTTCTTTTGTGTCACATGGCCAATTTGGCCCTTTTTAGAATTTTCATGAATCCTTGGTGAAATTACTATTTTACCCCTCGACTTTCCTTAATATTACCATTTTGTCCCTAACCTTCCACATTATTTTCACGGCCCATTTTGCGAATTTCTCTTCTTGCCCTTAGCCCTTCTCGATATTTCCACAATACCAATACTCATAAATAATATTCCCGACAACTCCGACACTAAAATAATTTTAGAACATAGTCTTGTCCTTAACTTTTCACGTCGACTTCGAAATTCCCAAACGTATAAAATACGGGCTATAACATCCTCCCCCCCTTTAGAACATTCGTCCTCGAATGTTCAACTGGCCTTATGGGCGTCATAATGCTCTGGGAGGGTTCCTTTTATAGCTACTCTTTCCCTTATGCCCGTTCCTTATCCTTTACCTTATTCCTCGCCTTCCTTCCAATCCTATACCTCACATACCGGGAACTCTTTACTTTTCACCTTTTTCGGCATCCTGATCTCCTCATTCTCCAGCTGCTTACTCTCTTTCTTTTCCGAGTATGGTACACATTTTCATCTCTTTGTATATATACATTTACTATCAACTAACCCACAAAGTACGTCCAACCGCTGTTCAAGCCTATTCTGATTCTAGGGCTGTGATACACTCTCTATCTCTTCACCGACCTAATCTGTCTTGTTCTACGCATCTTCTCAAGGTTTCCAGTCATCTCATATATTATAGTTTTCCTTAAATTACTCTAGCTACTCATTTGTCTCTTATGTCCAAGTATGTAGAATTTCTTATAAACTTCCCAGGGGGGTCACCCATCATGGGATTGCTCCCACCTGAGCACGCTTAACTCAAAAACTTCACTGGAGTTCGATGTCTCAATGCTGATGTTTTCGCGTCAGCTTCCTCACCTGACCTTTATTACCTGTTCTGGGGCAAGTCGAAGTCTTACAGGCTCCGAAACATTTTCGTAACACGTCCTTTCTTTTATAATTACCATCTTGCCCTCCTTGATTTCCAATGTTCACCTTCCGCCTGTGTATATGGCTACCCCTTATCCTGGACTTCCAGATTCTCGATAGTAACGTTCACACCCCCGTTGCCATACCAACTCCATGATCTTTCCGAACAACGCATCTCACCTATTGCCGGTTTGCAATATTTCCTCTCCACGCGCCTTCCTGTTAGGCGTATTCATTCTTATAGAATCTCCTTTACCATTTCTACTATTCACAGTCTGTACGTAACAATTGTCATTGATACTTTACAGGACATACGGCTGTATGACATATTCCAGCCATTCAGTACTTCCAGTTCAGGTAACAGAACAATCATCCAGGCTTACTTGTGTAACTTGCCATCCCGGCACTTGTCTTCTTTCGTCATCACTGAGCGTCTGCGAAAATTGACGGTTAGTATAAGGAATCTGATTTCCTATGACTTGGCTCTATCGCACGATCTGAGACAGAAAGAAGGTCAACAATCCCTAGATGCCCCGCAACCTCCTGTTTATAAATGTGGCCGGCTTCACACCCATAAACAGGACTCTACCGGACACGACTTTGCAGACAACCCTTGGACCGACCTGCTCTGATACCACTTTGTCACACCCCGACTTTACTAGGGTGTGATGGGCACCCGACCCCGTGTACGGAGCCGAGCGAACCCGCTAACCCTTATTACACATATGAACTCTTTGGATTCTTAAGACAAAATGAAGTAAAATACATAGCAAATTTTTTTTTTTCTTCTTTTTTTTTTTTTCTTAAAAGAAAATCTTTTCGTCATTTCTCAAAGTAAATACGGTTTGAAAATATGAGGGCTCGTATAATAAAACACGTCAACCAAAGGAAACTCTTTTTAAAGCCGACACCTTAGACCCACGACTCGTACGCAAAGTCTCTAATCGTAATCGGATATCATAGCACGTGTGCGCCGACTCGGCTACACTCCGAGCAAACGGAGTTCGCCAACTTCGCCGAAACATCTTCTATGCTAACTTTGCGTCGTCCGGGTGTACCGCGCGGCATGAAACGCAGCCCCGAAGAAGAGGGTCGGTACGAACAATGTACCGAGTATGTAAGGCATGAATAGTAACATAGTAAGAAATGTATACATGAACAATAACCGCATAGAAACATAGAACATGTCATGTCAAGCCGTGACTCGTACATAGGAATCATATATCTTGCATGGAGAACATAGAACATATCATAGGATAGCAGAGTAACCTGCATATGAGTGCCCCTGGGGGCGGATGCCTCGCATGCTTACTTGGTCATATCAGGTCATAGCACCGCACGAGGCGGCTCGCCCACATAGCGCCGGAATACTCCAGCTCTGCCATAAATCCCGCGTCCGGGCATCCCGCGTCCGGATGATAAGCCAGTGACTGGTGGCAATGAAACATAGTTTCCTTTCCCATTTCCCCCATGTATGCATAGTTCCCATCCCCCCAACCCTTGTTCACATTTAGCATGCGGGGAGCCCAAGGAAAATCATGTACTTATCGGAGTGACGTAAGGTCGGAACCCTCCGATCGCATTATGGAGTAATCATGGACGCTTTGTCTCACCTTGGAGGAACGATAATCATAAGGCGAGGCTATCAACGTAGAACATATCATAGTATATCGGGTCATAGGCATAGCATATCTGACATCATCATTGTCATCATAGAATCATTGTCATCATAGAGTCATAGTCATCATAGAACCATAGCCATCATAGAATCATAGTCCCCATAGAATCATAGTCCCCATAGAATCATAGACATCATAGGATCATAGACATCATAGAATCATAGCCATCATAGTCATCATAGGATCATAGTCGCCGTAGGATCATAGACATCATAGATTCATGGTCATCATAGGATTATAGTCGTTGTTTAGGTCATAAGAACTGTCAATATTGTAAAACTTAGTTTTTAAAGAAAAATGTATATTTTGGAAAACACTTGTAAACTTTTAGTAAAGAAAATCATACCTTGAGGTCGAGGTTTAGTTAAAACAACTTTTATTTAGTAGTCGGAAGGATGTCCATAAGTGTTCTTAGCTATAGAATGGAAAATAAGCCCAATAGGACAACAGGAGGGAATCCGGGAATAGTGGGCTCACCTCGAGTCAAATGAGGCGGCGTACATAATTTACGTATAAAACGTTTCGTGACATGACTTATAAGAGTCTTAGGGCATACGGATCTTATTCCTGCAAGTTCTAGATGTTTAGACCCTTCTTTCAACTATTCATGAACATTTGATTCAATTTTCTTTGAATGAATAGTGATCAAATTTCAATCTCGGATTTCTAGGATCGAGTAATCCCGAGACACGTGTTCAAGCCTATTACATCTAAGACATGCCAAAGAAAGAAAGTGAAGCCTTACATACCTCTTTCCGCTCCTTCGCTTCTCCAAATCCTTGTTGCAAATTCGCCAAAATTTTCAATTTGGTCATGTTTACCACATCTTGACTAGTGCATTTTGGAGTTGGATTTCTTAAAATGAAACTTAGCTACCGAAATTTCGGCAGCGTTTCCCCTGTAAGTATACCACGCCACCAAGTTAAACTTGGTCGATTTCAACAACAAACCCGAGAATGAAACTCGGCCAACATTATTACCAACAATGCCAACAATTATTCCCAACAATACTTACGATATTCACAATTGATTCCTTAGTACCCGAAATCTTCAACCAAGATGTAATCACACATTTTTCTTGTTCTAGTTTCATAAATCATACCAACACCACCCACAATCAACATCATTCATACAATGTAAGAATTTAAGCTAATGTCACCTTAACTTCTTCCACATTCCGATAACGATTACAACTTCACTCCAAACCATCAAACTTGCATTTCTCATCATAGAATCCATGATAACCACAACTAAATATCAAATGGAATTGAATTATCATAGCTTATCAATCCATGGCCTATTCGGCCACATCACCACAACAACATATTTCATGAGTTTTCCATCTTTTCCCATATATTACAACAACCAACATGCTACATGCACTAAATCCATCCTTTCTATACAATACATTACATGCATAATTAAACACTATATACACACACACCACAACTCACGGCCACAATCCAACATCCATAACTTCATGACTTTTATTCATCTACACATACTATGATATTCACAAACATCTATAAAACATGTAAAGAAGATCAAAACTCACCTCCTTCCCTTAACTTCTCTCACACGGCCAAGCTTGTTTCTTGCTAAACAAATGGTTTCCGTCTTCCAACAACTACTCCATAAGATAGAGGACCTTCCAATTGGCATGAAACTAGAAAGAAAATAATTTTTCCATGGCTACTTCAAGGGGGCAGTTCGGCCAGCCCCCTATTTGGCCGTCCCTCTCTTTTTTTTTTTCTTTCTTCCTCTCTTGTTTCTTTCTCTCTTCTTAAAATATGATCACTCCTCCCTCTTATATATGTATATATACCTTGCATGCATGTGAGGGGCACATGCCCCTCTCTAGAAAAGTCTTCCATTTTTCTTGATTTTTTCTTGAAATTCCTTTTTATCAAAAGATGACTCACTTGTCATCATTTTCCATTCTTTTCTTTTTCTTTTGTGTCACATGGCCAATTTGGCCCTTTTTAGAATTTTCATGAATCCTTGGTGAAATTACTATTTTACCCCTCGACTTTCCTTAATATTACCATTTTGTCCCTAACCTTCCACATTATTTTCACGGCCCATTTTGCGAATTTCTCTTCTTGCCCTTAGCCCTTCTCGATATTTCCACAATACCAATACTCATAAATAATATTCCCGACACTAAAATAATTTTAGAACATAGTCTTGTCCTTAACTTTTCACGTCGACTTCGAAATTCCCAAACGTATAAAATACGGGCTACAACCGATGCCATTTTCCCTAGAGGTTAAGCTTGGAAAGTTCTAATACAATGGTGTTTGGAGAAGAAAGAAAAGTGAGTGGATGGGAGGTGAGGATATCAAATGTCGAACAAAGTGAAAAATAAGAAACACGAGTGAGTAAAGCCTTCAAGGGAGACGACGGGAGAAAGAACGAGTAGTGGATGAAAGGGGATGGAAATATTGACCGTAATAACGATATAGACATAAACGGAAGAAGAACCCAGGGTAAGAATGTTACGCCCCGTATTTTGCGCGTTCGGATAGTTTGGGATAATTGTGTCAAGTTAAGGACAACGCAACGAATTGGTATTGTTTGGTTCATAAGTTGGTTATGAAAAGTTTGGATGCGGAAATATTGGAAAAGAGGCTAAAGGGCAAAATTGGGATTACAAAAATGGATTCATGAATTGCTCATTAAGTGGGCTAAATAATTGGGCTTGGAAAATCAAAAACAACAAACAAGCCTAGCCCAAGTGGGAGGCCCAACCGGCCATGGCATGAAAAAAGGAAGAAAATGGGCCAAGCCCATGAAGAGGCAAAGTTTGCAAATAAAATA
>NW_026720697.1:0-27247 GCF_029784015.1 Lycium ferocissimum
CGAACATTCCTCCCGGTTTTTTTTAATTATATATGTTATATTTCTCGCTTACATACCTCGCATATCTTCGCATCGACCCCCCGCCCGCGGGGTCGTGTTTACATGCCCACGTACGTACGCGCGCACGGTACGCGCTTAGGTTACCGTCTGTTTGGAGAGCTCCCTTTGATCCCGAGTCGTATACTTTTGTATATATATATCTTCTCGTTGTACATGTTCTCGTATATACATGACTATTTGGGTGGCCCGGCGGGGTCTCCGTCCCTACCTTTCCGATTCTCGTTCGTATGTTAGAGGTTCCGCGAGACATGTCTGTGGGTGTAGTTATGTTTGTACAGTTATATGCGCGCATGTACGTTCGGCGCATGCCCCACCGCGTGCCTTGTCGGCTCGCCATATATACGTATAGGCTATATTGGCCCCGTGTGGCCCTCTCCGCGTACCGTGCGGGTAAATTTTGGTTAGTAAAGAAAACGAGAGAAACTGCCCAAATTTTTCTAAATGTCCTGAGTTATTATTTGTGGCTTGTGGTACGTACGGGCGCCGATTCGGCGCTAGTCACGACCTACGGGGGGGTTGGGTCGTGACAATGCCATGGGACTCATGCCTTAGAGAAGGAAGGGATTAGCCTCAATATACCTTTGTCGTTTAGCTATTCTATCGCTGTTCGTTACTCTCAATGCGTAACATTTATACATCAAGAAATTAGACGCACAGGCTATGTCGTCACATAACACACTCATTAAAGCTATAGAAATTTGGCGACATTTCCTTTGTTTATACTACTTTCCACCATATTCCATATCAACTCCAATATTCATAACGACAATCACAATATCACTAACAACAATCGTCATTCATTCGCATGATTCGTATTTCCAATTCTTACCAATCCTCCATATTCATGACTAAAAGTCCATCGTCGTATTCTTTCATATCCAATACTTATTTCATTTTTTATAGGTCATTTATAACACATTCATAACATCAACATATCCATTTCCATGATTCAATTCAACTACCACACACTAGCAATACTATTCACACATTTGATGACCCATTTTATACACTACACAATCCATGTGTTTCAACCTATAAATACTTTAAACACATGTAAAGATCATGAAACTTACCTTAGATGATGGAGGAATAAGCTTACAATGGTGATTCACCTTTAGCACAAAACCCATTTTATCTCCTTTGGATTTCTTGACTTGGATGACTTTTAATGGGTTTCCTTCTCCTTATTCACCTTAATTCTTGATATTGATCTTTGATTTCTCTTGTTTTCTTATGGATGAAGTGGGTGGAATATTCTAGAGAGGTCTTGAAGTGTAGAGTGAAGTGGGAAATGAAAATGAAATGAAAAGGGTCCCTTATATAAAAATGAACTTCGGCCCACGCATAGTTATACGGACCAATGACACGGTCTCAGTATGTTTTAGGGCCGGTCCGTATGTTCGACGTAGATGCGGTCGATGAAGTATGCTCTCTGGACTGAATCTACGGTTGGACATACGGATCCCACGCCCTATACGCCGGTATGTACGGCCGTAGGTTGTCCAGTTCTTCCGAGAATCGTTTCGTCGACTAGTTTGATCTCCGATCCTTATGGAACCTTCTTAACACTTTTTCCTTACTTCAATACCATTCTAAGGGATGTTATAACTCTTCCTCAAAGGGTCATTAATACATCATTAACTTAATACTCGAAATTCTTATCCGATACCCAACATATGACTCGCTTCTCTTAACAACTTTCTTTCCTTCACCCGAATGTCTTTGGAAATCTTAATTAGCATCATCGATTACTATCTCCTACTTGTCCAAACCTCGTATACATCATACCCCTCGCTCGTCTATTCCTTTTTGTACGCTAACGGGGAATTTTTTTTTTTCGAGGTGTAACAATTGCCTCCTCAACAACAAATCAAGGGTCGAGATTTAAGCATACAAACATATCAAGGGTAAGAACCGACCCTAAATTGGATCAATCCGCTTGGCTCTTCATGAACTAACAAAAACTAGGTATTCAAATCAAATACAACAAAAACAATTATGGTTTTTCAGTCTATGACCGTTGAATTTGTAGAAAAGCAAGGGAAGTTTGAGATTATATCGTGTTTGGTGGTGTATCGATGAAGAGAGGGTAAAGCAATATTGAGCATTCCTTTGTATAAAGAAAAAACAAACTCATTATTTGTCATTTTCGAGTAGATGATGAGAAGAGAGAGGGTGGTGAGGCGCGACTGCTAGGGTTTCCATAGAGGAAACCCTTTTTCTTATCTTAGGGGTCGTTTGGTACTGAAGAAAAAGCAATGAGAAAGGAAAAGGGGGGTCACCCCTTTAACCCTATTTTTGGGCCGGGTTAGTCCTTCATGGCCCGGGTCACGATTTTTAAAGAAATTGCACTTTGACCTGAATATACATGGTATACACGTATATATACGTGTATACCTTTGTATATACAAAGGGGCAAAGACAAGATTTTAATAAAATGGCCACAATTAGAGATATCCATCAATTAAACACTTCAATTATGACCAAAGTTTAACTAATTAACCAGACAATTAAATTAAAGACATGATTAGTTATATAAAAGACTCAAATTGCAATTATGACCTTAATTGATTTAAACCATGAAGTTGGTTATTTCACATACGGCCATATTTAATCCAATCAACCAATTAAAGACTAATTTTGCAAAAATGACCTCGATTGATTTAAACCATAAAGTTGGCTATTTCAACTAACGCCATAATTAACCAACAATTGATTATTTCAATTGTAGCCGTAATTAATCCTATAGCAAGCAAATTTTTAAATATAACCATAACTAAGCATTTAATTAATTATGATTAATCTAAAAATTTCTCAAAAGCAAATTGATTATGCAGTATAAAAATTTGAGAGGTAAAATGTGTCACACCCTAACAATGGTAGGGCATGACGGGAACCTAACTCTCATCATAGTCGAACGAACCCTCAGACATACACTCTATCAAAACCTGTCATTTCAAAAACTTTTAAGAACATAAAACTTTTCCCAATAGAAATCATTATCTTTATAACGATTATGAAAATTTTCAATCAACTAAGTACGTTAAAACAATTGAAATCATCTAAAATACATACTCTTTTAAAATCCACAAGTGACTCAACTGACATCACTTTGTCAACATCTCGACAATCATACCACGGGACACCCTACGAAGTCTCTAAGAAGTAAATGGCGAACATTATGAGTCGGGACAGACCCGACATACACGTAATCATACATATCTATACATGACTTAGCACACATCTTAAGAATGAGGTGGAACTTTCCAATCCGGCTAACGTCCAAGCATTCTAGCTATACACTTTGTCAAACAATGCGGGTTGAAAGCATGAACGCAGCGTCCCCAGGCAAAAGGACGTCAGTACGGACAATGTACTGAGTATGTAAGGTGGTAACAAATCATAATCATAATTCGACTCAGGAGAGAAGAAATCATAATCTAACTCAATACCTGCAGCCTTCGCTGGAAGAAACATAAATGTGCACACGAAGTCTCAAAACAATCTTTAAGTAAATAATGCAATCCAACACACATGCCGCTTCCGACATGTTAACAGAATGGTCCCTTCGGACAGCCGCTTCCGGTTAGTATCACAACAGTCCCTTCGGACGGTCGCTTCCAGCGTAGTAATTATGGCCCTTTCGGGCAGCTGCTTCGCTTAATATCACCATCATATTAACACAACTCAATCCACAAATACCAATTTCAATTCATATCATAAGTCACTAATCAATTCATCATAATCCAGTTATTAGCCTTAGTCTTTCATAAGAAGTTATCAAATTTGTATCTCACTAGACTTAGGAGGACATACTTTCAGGTTTGAGGGTAGAATTGTTATGAAATTCTTACTACTTATATTCTACTCAATTTCATCTTATTGCCCTACACAAAGAATAAATGATCATATCAATACAAAGGGATGATACTATGGAATGTAAATATAAATCATAAATGAAATGAAGTAGTAAAATCTCGCACCCCTTCGGAGTGGTTTTGAAATTCAAACATTATCTTTCCTTTAGTATAAAACTCATTTCCTTAAAATCGTTAGTAAAACCATATACACAACTCAACTTGGCACCTTATGGGTGTTCCCTTCAGAACAGAATAGGAGTACAATATCAATAAGCCACCACAAGAAACATTTAGACCTTACTCGTCTAAGAATGGAATCATATGGAATACATATAGAGTGAATAACACACAAGAATCATGCCAAAATGAAAGAAGGAATAGCCTTAACATACCTAGTCGCTTACGTGATTAGCTTAACTTATGCTTCCAAACACTAGCCAATCTACAATCAAGGTAAAGGAAACCGTAGACAACTTGAAAGAGGTTCATATAATTCTCTAAGCTCGTAATTAACATCCGTAAATTTGGGCAGCATTTTCCCTGTAATCTTCGCTTCCCTCTAATTCCAATTCAATTTAATAACACAATCAGCAACCAACAACCACAAGGACCATCTCATATAAGCCTCTTTAAACTCAAAGCATCAACTCCCAAATATATACACCAAAACAGCCCAGTATACGCTTTGTATATGATATCTTCATACACTTTACTCTCCCAAATTCAAGAACAACAACTTACCAACAACATCAACAACAATATCAACAATCATTTTATATCAATATCCAACTAATTCTATCCATTTAATCATACCAAAACAACCCCAAGTTATTTGATATCCAAAAATGATAACCGAACTTTCAACGTCATTTTCTCTATTGTAACCCGTCAAATCTATCAATGATCATGGTAAGAACATCATTAACATCTTAAAAATACCTTATATGAGCAGCCACCATTAAACTAATATCCCCCAAGTTGAACTTTTAGCTTAAAACGACGGCAACAACTTGTACTATACTTTACTCTTCATGAGCCTCGGAATTCGGGACCTCGAACTTGATCAAAACTTGGTTTCTCTCTCTAAGGGCTCTCTTCCCTCTCTCTAAAATGTTCAGGTCTTTTTGGGGTTAAATGTGAAGAAATTGCACGAATTTGGCCCTTATATAGGGGTCTTGGGTCGGTTCCCACCAACCTTGAGTCGGGTTGGGCCGAGCCCACTGCCCAGCTTGACCTTTTTGTCTTAAAATGTCTATAACATTTTATCTCTATGTCGTGTGAAGGCCCACAACCTATGGTTGGAAAGGTATTTCAATTATCTAAAACTTTCATATTTGGAGTTTTCCCAAATGCCCAAATAATAATGGGGTTATGGCCTCCCGAAGTCAGGTCACCCGAAAACGTAACTTAAAAACATCTTTTTGGAGGGCTTACACTTGGATTTGGCTCAAGGGTCCTTCTTGAGTTGTGTTTAACTTCACATATATTGTTCATATAACTTGTCATACATCCTTTATAAAAAGCAAGAACATATGGCCAGTATCTTGGACCGTGTATATATATATATATATGGCCAGTATATTTTTTTAACGAATATTATGTCGGTGGCAGCTCTTTTTTTTATATATTTCGTACCCACCTCAATTTATCTCATTTTTCTCATGTCCCCTGACCTCTAATAGTTCTACAAACCCTCTCCAACATATGTAAACAACCCCCCAAGTCAAATCAAAGAATTAAAGTGAGAATCGAGTGCAAAAGGTTTCCATAGTGTTGTTAAAGCTTATTTTTCTCTTTGTATTAGCTTTGAAGGATGCTTCAAGGCAAATTAATCTTGGAGTTGTTGTGTTCTTATGTCCTTGAGGTAAGAATTCATCCTATTTCCATGTTTATGAGTTTATGTGACGATTATATTAGGTTTGGAGGGAAGAAAGTTTGAGGGAGGTTCAAATATGAATTTGAGATCATGTTGAGTTGTAATTTGTTTTGAGCTATGTTGAGAATGTGTTTTTGAGCTAAAATCTTTTTGTATCGATGGTGGTTGATGTTGAGATTGTGTTGAGGTTGTTATACTTGGTATATTTGGAAGAAGGAGGTGTATAGGCATCATATGCGAAGCGTATATCGGGTTGTTCTATTATATATCTCTAAATGTTGTTGATATGAGTTTAAACAGGATCATATGAGATTGTTGTGTTGATTGCTGGTTGTTGGATGTGTGTGATGACTAAGAAATAGGGGAAAAGCAGCCCGTTCATTTTAGAATTGATTTATCATTTGATATATGTGATATACTAGTACCGTCTAAGCTTGTAAATGCCTTCCTTTGTCATAGGATTGGAGACTAGTTCATCAGATTGGTTGTGGGATTGTGTTGACGACTTGAGGTATGTTAAGGCTAACTTTCCTTCTTTTGGCATGATCCGTATGAATGAAACATAAACGTAACACTACTCTGTAATGATTCTATTCTTAGTAGCTAGGGATGTTCTATATTGATTCATGTCCCATCAATATTGTTCTTAGCAAGTTCCTCTCCATATTTAGTATGCTTCATAGAGTTACATATTGATGAAACTGCTATTTCATAACGATATTAGGAGGTCTAACGACCTAACATCATTTCGGCAGATTCAGGATGCACTCTTATCATACTCATGCATTATATATATATATAAACTATGACCCCACAGGCGTTATATACGCATATACTTATATGATATCAATATGGTTTATGGGGAAGGTGATGGCATTATATACGTACAACCACGTGATCAGTTGGTCATATGATGAATATTATACCTACAGAGGCCGATATGAAACGATGGGATGCCCACAGAGGCTTGACAGGCGTTAAATACGCATATATATGTATAGCAGCACATCTTATATGCATATATATACATATATATATATATATATATATATATATATATATATATATATATATATATATATATATATATATATATATATATATATATATATACGTTGTACTTATGCATATCATTGGTCGAGAGGCGGTTCGTATTTACATGTTGCATTCCATTCATCCCCATGTATTTTTATGTCTCCTTTATGCTACTTTCATGCCTTTGGCTCAGTACTTTGTTCTTGCGATGTACCCACTCACCTAGAGGACGCTGCGTTTTATGCCTGCAGGTGCGGTTAGATCAAGTGTCGATCGCCTCAGTAGGTTGTCGTTCAGCTGATATTGGAGCACTCCACTTGTCTTTGAGTTGCTGTCCTGTTTTGGTATGTTTTACTTTTATTGTACATATGGGTATGGCGGAGCCCTGTCTCGACCTTATTATGTCATGTACTATAGTAGAGGCTTGTAGATAGTTGTAGTACAGTTAGACAATATATGGCCCTCTCAGCCTGTATTTTGTTCTATAGGTGTCTATGATGACCTTGTTGGCTCGTACAATTATGTCCAGCATGATTATATACGTATAGATTTTGGGCTCATCCCTTTTAAGTATATTTCTCTTATAATCTCGTTTTTCTTAAAAGAGAAGACCCTCGTGGCCCATACTTGTGTACGATTACAATATAAAGTATGTTTTGGTGGTGCTCGATGGTAGCCCATTAATCCGTCATGGCCTTCCGGTGTGGGTCGTGACAGCAGGTTAAAATCTTACCCCCATGATGAATCCTGAAAAACCCTTAGAAAATCTCCCAAAACTGAGGTCACTAGCTTAAAATATGGAATGAAATGTCAAATCCCAGTTTTGGGACTAAACTATCGGACTGCCAAGGGTCCTTCTTTGCGATCGCGAAGGACCCCTTACAGACGGGTTCGCCTTGAACCTGACCCATCGTGAATGTGACCAAGGTTCTGTGATCACGATGACTGCCCCAGTCATGCCTCTGCAAACAAGACCCTGTCCCTAATAAATGCAAAAGAGGAAACCATCAACTGAACACTAGAAATCTAGTGTTCTCAAAACTTGGAATCGACACCCGAAACTCATTCGGGACCCCTCGACCATAAACCAAATATGTATTTCAGTCATAAAACATACAAGAGGCTTTAAACACCCTAAGGGATCGCCATGACAATGTTCACCGTGGTCAACTCCAAATCATCTCAAAAGCTAATTTCTCAGCGAGGATTTACAAATCTGGCCCAGCCCCAACGCCGTTCGACTATCTAACTAAGTCAAATTATGTTGCGAACCTAATGTGAACTATCCACGGATCATCGGCATATGGGTTTGTTAAGCCCAGATGTTGACTTTGGCCAACCGTTCATATTTTCTAACTTAAGGACTTCAAAAATATCCTTTTTCTCATCTGAATACCCTGGTAATCATGCCACCCATCCCCGCTAGTCAAAAAATAATATTAAAGCTACAAGAAGGGTCATTTAGTGAAAAGGGAATAAAAATCTTAAAACAATCTAACAAGTCGTTACATCATCCACCACTTTAACACATATCCATTCTGAACGTAAAGAGAAAAGAAAGTGATATTGTCGGAAAATGGGGAAATCTACTTTGGATGTCCAAATCGGTCTCCCAAGTAGCCTCCTCGACCGGATGATGCTTTCATTGAATCTTTACTGAAGTTATCTCTTTAGATATCAACTTCTGGATCTACCTATCCAAAGTGGCTACCGGCTCTTCCTAAAAAATATTCAAATTCTAATCAAGCAATATTGAATCCCATGGAATCATATGAGAACCATCTGAATGGTACTTCTTCAACACTAAAACATGAAACACAAGGTGAGCACTCGATAAACCAGGTGGCAAAGCTAACTCATAGGCCACCTCAATAATATCTTGAACAATCTCAAAGGGACCAATACATCTCTAGCTCCATTTTCTCTTCTTTTTGAAACTTATCACACCCCTCATAGGTGAAACCTTCAACAAAACCCAGTCCCCAAACCATGAACTCTAAATCACAAACCTTCTGATCCGCATAACTCTTTTGCCTACTTTGAGCTGTGAGAAGCCTCTGTTGAATCAATTGTACCTTTTCCAAAAATTTCCTCACCAAGTCTGTACCCCAAGGCCTGGGTTACCAACCAACCAGAGACTAAATCTGCACATTTCATACTGATTCAAATTACTTATAATTCTGAGAAGTCGGCCCAAATATGCATTAGGGAATAGGGTGACCATTTCTATCATTTTTTATCAGGGCACATAGTTTACATCTCATTTATGGAAATCCATGCAGAAAGAGTTGGGTACTCGGGTATAACTTAGTGCAGCTTTTCACCCTCAGACACATAGTCTGTCTGAATGGACTATTTAGGTCCTCGAGGCTATGTTGTAGGCTTGTGTGATTGACTTTAGTGGTCATTGGGACCAGTTCCTACACTTGGAGAAGTTTTCATACAACAATAGTTATCATTCGAGTATTAAGGTGGCACCCTTCTAAGTACTACATGGTAAAAGTTGTCGCTCTCCGATTGGTTGGTTTGGTGCATTCGAGGTTAGGTCGTGGGGTACATATTTACTGAGAAATTCTTTGGACAAGGTCAAGTTGATTCAGGAGAGACTTCTTCCCACAGCTTAGAGAAGGCAAAAGCGTTATGCGGATCAAAAAATTTATGATGGAGTTCATGTTTGGAGAGCGGGTTCTGTTGAAGTTTTAACCCACGAAGGGTGTGATGAGGTTCAGAAAAAAGGGCAAGTCGAGGCCGAGGTACATTGGCCATTTGAGATTGAGGTGGCCTATGAGTTTGCCTTAACTCCTGGTTTGTCGGGTGTTCACCTAGTGTTTCATATTTCGATGTTAAAGAAATACCATTCAGATAGTTCTCATGTGATTAAGTGTTACTTGATCTGGATTTGGCTTCTGAGGAAGAGCTAGTAGCCATTTTCGATAGGTAGGTCCGGAAGTTGAGATCAAAGGAACTTGCTTCAGTAAAGGTTCAATGGAGGCACTTTCAAGTTGAAGAGGCTAATTAAGAGACTGATTTGGATATGCGGACCAGCTATTCGAGAGTTCAGGTACTTTCTTTTCTTTGCCGTTTGAGGATGAACGTTTATTTAAGTTGTATCTAATGTAATGACCCGTCTGGTCGTTTTGAGATTTTGGACTTTTTTTCTCCAAAATACCCTCCATGTAGTTTCATCTTCGTATTAATGACTTGCGGGGATAGATGGTGTAGTTCCCGAGGTAATCGGGTGAGTTTCAGATCATTTTTAGCAAATGGGTCTATATCAGAGTTTCACCAATTCCATTAGGTCCGGAACGTGATTTATGACTTAGTCAGGCAGTTGGTTCGGGTTCCGAGGGGTTCGGATGTGATTTGGGTAATTGATTAAAAAACTAGTTAAGTTAAGGAATGGGAGTCAACCACGATAAATATCGGGTCAAGATGACCTCTTTTTCGGTGTTTTGAGTGTACGAGCAGGCTCGTAGCGTGTTTTATGACTAAAATGAATATGTTTCAGGGAGGTTCCGGATACGTTTAGTGTATTGGATTGAAATTTGGGAGTTACCACAAAAATCTGGTGCCAGTGTCAGGTTTTCTTCATCGCGATCACGATGAAGGGTGCCACGTTTGCAACGTGCTAGCGACGAAAGCAACACGATCATGCGAGTGGGACCACAGTCTCTTAGAGAGGAAAAGGGGACCTGGTCTGTTCGTGCTTCGCGATCGAGTGAGGCAAGTTACGTTAGAGACAGGGTCAAGGTGGGGTGGCTGGTTGCCATCGTTGAGGTCGGTCGCGCCACGGCGGCAATCATGCTTGGAGTATTAATTTCTCATTTCAAACCTCATTGTTCATAAATCAATTTTGGGAGCTTAGGAACTCCGATTTGAGTGATTTCAAGGGCAATCCTCAAATTTTTGCTCGGGGGTAAGTTTCTAACCTTAATTTAAGTATTTTCCTGTAATTCTATCCTTTATTTAGGGATTTCATCCATGATTTCATCTTAGAGATTGTTGTTTTCCATGGAAATGGGTTTTCAAGTAAATTATCAAACTGAAGGTCGATTTTTGTTCGGATTTCTATGATTTTCGAGATTCTTAACCTTTATGCTATAGGTAAGCTCATTTTGTGATAAAATTACAATTTTGACCTTCGGGACTCGACATGGATTTTTTGGTTGACTTTTTGGACCTGAAATATTAGTATAGCAACATAGGTATCTATGGAGTACTGGTATGCTTATGTATATTCAATATTTGAATAGATTGGGCCCGTTAGGAAGATTAAAGGAAGGGTAAGGACGTGGATTAATTGTTTGGGTGCAATACCCTATTATTCTCAACATGTGTACGACTAAGTTGAAGTCGACGAACTTACTTGAATATAGAGGAATAAGGTTATTGTTTTTTTGGGTCAAACAGAGCAAGTTTATTTAACCAATGAGAAGTTTATACACCACCGATCCATTTGGACTCTAGGATCAGATCCTATATCTCTTTATCTAAGCTACTACAATGCTTTGAGCAAATAACCAACAAAACTAGCCTAGACAGGGTACTTTTGAATAGTATCGAGCAACCTACTCCATTTATATTTGTGTTGACCTCTAATATGCAACTGTAAAACAATTTCCCTAGCTCTATGAACTATAGTTCTGTTGCCTTTGTTGAATCTTCTTTCATTCCTCTCAGCCCATATATGATATATTACTGCTTCATTGAGAAATCCCAGGATCTCTGATCTTGCTCTTTTGTTTTTGACCTATTGAGTTAGCCACTGAACTTCTTCCTCCTAAGTACCTATCTGTCTCTGAATGCCCAGCCAAGTTAACACTGTTTTCCAGATAAACATTGAGTAACTGTAATCAAAGAACAGATGTTGCATCGTTTCTACAGCTTGTGAGGAACATAACACACATTCATGAGGCACTTGTCTATTCCATTTAGCCAATTTATCCACTGTAGCCAATATATTCTGAACAACAAGCCATAAGATAAAATTGTGCCTTGGTAAAGCACCAACTGAGAGTAGCAAGTTTTTCCATCTAGGCCTTGCCAATTGAGGAAACAGTGAGATATAAGTTTTCTTGATCTTTGAACCTTCCTCCCATTTCAAACTGATCTAAGTGTGTAAGGGAATTAGTGTTAGGAAACCATGTTCTTGCCTCAATGTTTTCCTAACTATCCAACATGCCTGTTTAGGAGTTTGCATAGTTACATGATCCTGATTTTTGACATAGAATCCATGAATCCATTATACCCATAAAGTCTTCTTCTTATGGGTCAATGCCCATAATAGCTTGTAGATTGCAGCTTTGTTCCATTGTACAAAAGCAATGACATTCATTCCACCTGCAGCTCTTGATTGACAAACAGAATCCCAAGCCACCAGTGCCATTTTTTATCACATTCTTGGGCAAAAGAAACACCTGGCCACAGTATGTGTTCATTTCAAACAAGACACTCTTAATAAGTTGTAATCTCCCACTATAAGACAAGAATTTGATGACCAGCATCTCACTTTAGCTGCTATCTTCTCCACTAAAGGCAAGCACTGCTGGATATTGAGTTTCCTATATGACAGAGGCACTCATAAATACTTGAAAGGTATTTCACCTGCTGGGAAGTACATCTCTTGTATTATATGTTCTTTGAAAGACTATGGCACCCCAACAACATAAAAAGCACTCTTCTCCATATTTGTTGGTAGCCCTCATACCTTAGAGAAATGATCAAAAGCACTCTCCATATAAGGTTATTGTTGCTGCCCACGGGTCCAAGTATATGTAAATGTTAAGTCTAGTTAAGGCAAATGAGTTTCATAAACGAATGAGAAGTCGAGAAAAGATTGATGACCTACGAGCTTCACCTATGTGTGTTACTGCCATGATCCAAAAAGAGGGTCGAGCGGGCACCCACACACTCTGTCATGGTGGGCGAACCCTTCCCTTACCAAACATATAATCTCTCAATGCGGAAGAATAATATAAATGTTAATAAGTATCAAATATCATATAAAAGTAATAATTGCGGAAATACATGAACTACCCAAGGAATCTGATCTGAATAGTACAAGAGCTTCTATGTATACAACTTGAATAAAAGTTACAACCACAACCTAAATACAACTTCTGTGTAGAATGAGAATTTAACAGAAAAGTTTAGATGAACTACGTGAGATCTTTGAAGGCTAACTGAATCTCGTTCAAGTACCTAGAACAACTCTACACCTCGAAAATGATGTGGGAAAAGTAGTATCAGTACAAACAACACGTACTGGTAGGCATCATAGGCTGAAAACAATTAGCTAACATATATAAAAGAAAGAAACTGAAAGATAGGCAGACAAGCAGTACAAATGCAGTCATTGAGCACATCCATGTAAGTCTTTAAATAATGTGAATCGCACTACATCTCAGTAGTCTACAGTTATAGCCTAAGCGGAACCTCTAGCCCTCGAATCCATCAAGTGTCTAGGTAAGTGTCACGACCTAACCGGAGGGCCATGACCGGCACTCGGTGCTATCCCACCCGGGCACCTCTTAACATACTTTCACATCACATCTAGGTGAGCCACATAGCTAATTCATGCTTTTCATTCATCATCATTCTAGTCCCATTGGGCAACAGCACGTCTATCTCATCATTAACAACTATGCCCATATAAATGTACATAAGCCGATAAGGCTATCAAAATAATATCCCAAAATATAGGCCGACAAGGCCAAACATATCTAACCATATATATACATGTCTACGAGCCTCTAAGAAGGATACATCATATCATAACATATAGGCGGGACAGGACCCCGCCGTGCCCATGAATATGTACACAAAAGAATCTATACCAAAAGCTGTAGCTCCGAATGAAGTGGAGCTCCGCTATGTAGTCTCCGAGAAATAGCTATGGATCAAGTCTCGTTTCCACGGCCACCTACGGGCATGACGCGGCGTCCATAAACAAAAGGACGTCGCATTTAAGAATGTACCGAGTATGTAAAGCATGATCGATATTAATATGAAAGCATAATAGATAACATATGAAACAACATAAGATGGGAGATAATAGCATCATCGTCATAGCACTTACTTGCTTTCCATAGGGACACTCCATTTCTATTGCGTATTCGTGTACATACATCCATATCCGTACTCATCTACCTTTCGTATCCATTTTCGTATTCGTATTCATATTTCCTTTCATACTAATGTTCATATCATATACATTACATATACATAGCCTTTACTTGGCATTTACATATACTTAGCATATTCGTACTCATATTGATGTCATATACATAGCATTTATATAGCATACCCGATCACGTAGGTTCGGTGTTTCACATAGCTGGCCCTACCAAGGCTCAGTGTCATACCTGGCCCTACCAAGGCTCAGGGTTATCCGTACCCAACTGCAGTGGTGCGCGCGCATCATCATATATAGATATACATGTATACATATTTACTATATTCTACCCGGCCATATAAGCTCGGGCTTCACAATAGCCACTCATGGGCACATATACATATAAGCTCATAAATATCTTTAGCCTTTTTACTATCGTCATTCATTACCTCTATCCTTAAAGGATTTCTCGTCGTATAAGAGACTTAGTACAACCGTATCATATCAAGAATCATAAGCTTAATAGCTTTTAGAGATGGGATCATTGGAGAATATCATAGGCTCATGGGGATAAATATTTGGCCAAGGAACCATGCCTTATGAAAGAAGGGTTAGCCTTACATACCTTTCCGTTCAACTATTCTATCACTTGCTCGTGCTTCTTCAATGCTCACGTTTCTACCTTCATTAAAGTGCATACTAACATTAGAGAATCGATAGCTTAGCATTCATGACTAAAGCTAGGGAAAATTGGACAGCATCTCCTTTATTTATACAACTTCCCCCCATATCATATATTAACTCCCAAACATCAATAATAACAATCACAATATCTTCACAATAGCCTTTATTCAACTACATTATCCTTACTTCTCAATTCACTTCAATTCATCCATATTCATGACCATATCACACAAATTCCGTTCATTAATCTTCAAGGTCTATTCCGTGTTCTCAATATCATTTATAACATGATTATATTCATAATGTATCAAGAATCATGACTCATTCCCAACATTTACTCAAAAGTGATACTATTCACACATTCATGACCCATTTCGTATTTCCTCATATAATCCAAGTGTTTTAACTTCCAAATACTTTAAACAACAAAGAAATGTCATAAAACTTACCTTAGATGGTGTAGGATTGAACCTCGGGTGCAAATACCTCACTTGAGCAAAACCCTAGTTTTTTCTTCACTTGGATTTCTTGCTTTGGATGAACTTTAATGGTTTCTTACACTTGATTCACTTAGTGTGATGTAGTTGATCACTAATATTTCATGAATTCTTGTGGGAGAAATATAGAGAGATGTTTTAGAGAGAAGTGGAGTGAAAGGTGAAATGAAATAAATGAAACTTGGATCCTTATTTAATAACTCCATTCAGCCCCGACCAGAACATACGGACCAACATATGGTCCGTATATTTTTCATCAAGTCGTATGTCCGGACCGTATGTTTGGTCTAGTGAGGTGTGCCATTCTGGCTGAACCTACGACCGGACATACGGTCCGTGAATTTTATACGGCCAGTATGTCTGGCCGTATAATGTCCAACTTTCCGAGACTTGTTCTCGTCGACTCGTTTGATCTCCAATCTTTATGGAACCTTCTTGGCACTTGTTTCTCACCTCATTAACAATCTAAAGGATGTTATAACTCTTCTCCAAAATATCTTTAAGTCATCATTAACTCGTTAATCATAAATTCTTTCCGATACCTATCGTAGGCCTTGCCTTCTCTTGGCAATCTTTCTCGTCTAACATCGAATGTCTTTGAAATCTTACTTAAGGTCATGAAATGCTATTTCTTACTTATCGAAACACCATATAATTCATACTCTTCGCTAGTCTATTCACTATGCATCAACGGAAATTTTTTCGAGGTGTAACATTCTCCCCCCCTTAAGAAGATTGGTCCTCGAATGTTAGGCACTCGGGAATTCTACAAAAATTTCACCAGAGTTTTCCCTATAATATGGCACTTCCATCCTGTCACAACAACCCATAATAACAATGCCTCGTGGCCACAACATAATAGCAATATAATTTGGCCACACACGACCCAAATGCATAAAGAAAAACATACATACCGTATGATCTTGACGTCTCATCTTGGCCCTCTTCCGGGGGCTGAAATAAGTGCGGATATTTGGATTTCATGATTTCTTCTACTTCCCATGTCATCTCTTCTCGATTATTATTTCTCCACAAAATCTTAACTGAGGCCACTTCTTTGTTTCTAAGCCTCCGTACTTGCCTATCTAATATGGCAATGGGTTTCTCATCATAAGCTAACTTTTCTGTCACTAGAACATCATTTACTGGGACGATCCTAGTAGGATCTCCAATACATTTACTTTATATCGAGACATGGAAAACTGGATGAACTAACTCTAAATCAGGAGGTAGATCTAATTCGTAAGCCACTTTGCCTACCTTGCGCACAATTTCATAAGGCCCAATGTACCGGGGACTTAACTTCCCCTTCTTGCCAAATCTCATAACGCCCTTCATTGGCGACACTTTCAAGAGCACCCAGTCTTTAACTTGGAACTCTAAGTCCCTTCGACGAATATCCGCATAGGACTTTTGACGACTTTGGGCTGCCAACAACCGATCTTTTATGAGCTTAGCTTTCTCTATGGCTTCTTTGGACCAAGTCTGGCCCTATCAATTTAGCCTCTCCTGTTTCAACCCACCCGATTGGGGATCTACACTTTCACCCATATAATGCTTCATATGGTGCCATTTGAATGCTAGAATGATAACTATTATTGTAAGAAAACTCAATGAGTGGCAAATGATCATCCCAATTACCTCCAAAATCTAACATACATGCCCGTAACATATCCTCAAGAGTCTGAATAGTACGTTCAGCTTGTCCATCAGTCTGTGGATGAAATGTCGTGCTAAGGCTTACTTGAGTCCCTAGACCCTCTTGGAAGGACTTCCAGAAATTAGCCATAAACTGAGTTCCTCTGTTTGAGATAATAGATACTGGAATACCATGAAGTCGCACTATCTCTTTAGCATAGAGCTTTGCATAATCTTCTGCTACATACGTCGTTCTAACTGGTAAGAAATGAGATGACTTAGTGAGTCTATCCACAATCACCCATATGGAATCATACTTACTTCGAGAACGGGGTAAGCCTGTAATGAAATCCATGTTGATCACTTCCCACTTCCAAGTTGGGATTTCTATAGCTTGCAACAATTCGCCAGGCTTTGGTACTCGATTTTTACTTGTTGACAATTGGGACATTGAGCTACAAATTCCGCTATATCTTTCTTTATCCCATTCCACCAATACATGGATTTAAGATCATTATACATTTTCATTGCTCCGGGGTAGATAGAATAACGGGAACAATGAGCTTCTCTCAATATTTGGTGGCGTAAACCTGCCACATTAGGAACACATAATCTGCCTCGACATCAGAGAACTCCATCTCCTGTAATCTCAAATGAGGACTCCTCTTTCTGAGGGAGTGTATCTCTGTACTGCACTAGCATGGGATCTTCGTATTGTCGTTCTTTCACTTCCACTACTAGCGACGCAGATCGCTCAATGATCAACGGTAGTTCCCCCATTACCTCGAGTCCACTACTCGAACTCCTAGGCTAGCTAACTGCTGGAGCTCACGAGTAATTTCCCTTTTCTGTGGTTTTACATCACATAAACTTCCCATAGATCTACGGCTAAGAGCGTCAGCTACAACATTTGCCTTTCCGGGGTGATATAGAACATCAACATCATAATGTTTTAACAACTCCAACCATCGTCGTTGTCGCAAATTCAAATCTTTTTGCTTGAAGATATACTGAAGGCTCTTATGATCTGTGTAAATATCTACATGGATGCCATATAAGTAATATCTCCATATTTTTAGTGCATGAATCACTCCAGCCAATTCAAGATCATGGGTTGGATAATTCTTTTCATGTTCCTGTAACTGCCTTGAAGCATATGCAATCACCCTGTCATGTTGCATTAATACACAGCCTAGCCCAACGCCTGAAGCATCGCAATAAACAACATAACTGTTACACCTCGGAAAATTTCTCCGTTAGCGTACAGTGAATAGACGGGCGAGGGGTATGATGTATAGGAGGCTTGGACAAGTAAGAAATAGTATTTGATAGTCCTAGTTAAGAATTCCAAAGACATTCGAGTTAAGGAAAGAAAGTTGTTAAGGGAAGTATGTCGCAAGTAGAGTATGACAGATAAGAATCACGAGTATTAAATTAATGATGTATTAATGACCCTTTGAGGAAGAGTTATAACATCCCTTAGAATGGCATTGAAGTGATGAACAAGTGTTAAGAAGGTTCCATAAGGATCGGAGATCAAACGAGTCGACGAAACAACTCTCGGAAAACTGGGCAAACATACGGCCAGACATACTGGCCGTATAAGATCTACGGACCGTATGTCCAGCCATAGATCCAGCCCAGCATGTCATGATTCACTGGACCAAATATACGGTTCAACATATGGTCAGTAGATTTTATACGGACCGTATGTTGGTTCGTATATCTTGGTTGGGGCTGAGTTCATTTTATATAAGGGACCTTTTTTCATTTCCATTTCATTTCATTCCTCACCTCCACCATTCAAGAAACCTCTAGAGAGTTCCAAACATTTCATCCATGAGAAAACAATAGAAATCAAAGATCAATATCAAGAATTAGGGTGAATCAAGTGAAGGAAACCTCTCCAAAGTCACACAAATCAAGAAAACCCAAGAGAGATGAAATAGGGTTTTGGTGCAAGAAGTGTAATATCATCCAAAGCTTGCTCCTCTATTATTTAAGGTAGGTTTCATGACCTATTCATGCTATTTGAAGTATTTATAAGCTGAAACACATGGATTGTAGAAGAGTACAACAAATGGGTCATCAAATGTGTAGATAGTGTCATTATTGAATAGTAGTTGGATTGAATCATGGAAATGAATATGTTGATGGTATGGATATGTTATAAATGATATTTAGAACACAAAGAATGCAGCGATAGACTTTTGGCCATAATTATGAAGAATTGAAGTAAAGTTATGAAATGCGAATCATGTGAATGGATGACGATTGTTATTAGTGATATTGTGATGGTTGTTATGAATGTTAGGAGTTGATACGGAATATGGCGGAAAGTAGTATAAACAAAGGAAATGCTGCCCAATTTTCTTTAGCCTTAAGAAGTACATTCTTATAATTGCCTAGCTAACGACGTTACGAACTCTCTTGAAGGTAAAAACAAGTGCATTCAAGGAGAACGAGCAAGCGATAGAATAGTTAAGCGATAAAGGTATGTGAGGCTAATCCCTTCCTTCTAAGGCATGAGTCCTATGGCATGAATTTCCTATTTTATTACGAATGTCCTATCTTCAAGAAGGCTACAAGCCATTGTTCACGAATAGCCATACGAGATAAGAGATATGCTACAAATATGATAACGATAATGACAAGCTAAGTCTAGAGATGCTATAGTCCATGATATGATGCTCCTATCAAGCTAATGAAGCTATCCATAGTTCATTGATGTTGATCATTACACACACTCACCTTATGCTTGTTCCTTCAAGGTGAGGCAGAATACTTATGAATGCTCATAACGACATCGGGGGTCCACGACCTTACGTCACCCCGATAAAGTACGATTAGCTATGAGTTTCTATGCATGTATTGCTATAAGTATGTTATGATACGTATATTATGATAAGCATGTATGATAAGTATACTATGATGAGCATGATATGATGAGCACATGATGAGATTACATCGCGCCTAGTTGGTCGGGCAGTCACCGCCAAGGCGGGCAGCTATACACCATGGCCAAATGGCATGGCGTACACCACTAGTAGGCGGTACGAGATGATACCCCGGACGCGAGAGGCTCCGGACGTTGTGCTAATGTTATTGCTAATGCTATTGATTATCACACCGTACCTATATGGTCGGGCAGTTTACACATTTATGCACATATGACATGATGATGATTATGAGAGTAAGCCATGCATGTATAAACTCCTTTATGATTCAGTTAGTTACAGTTGCTCCTCATTGATGCCTCCTTATTTCATTGATATCTTATTATTGTTTATGTTTTACATACTCAAGACAATATTCGTACCGACGTCCTTTTCTTCGACGTCGTGTTCATGCCCACAGTAGACAGGAGGTGATCCGGACTCACAGGAGCTAGAAGTCGATCCGAGAGCACTCCATCTTTCGGAGGTGTCATTGATTATTCTTTTTGGTACATATATGTGTATATATTCATGATTGGGCACGGCGGGGTCCTGTCCCGTCCATATGTCTAGTACTCTAGTAGAGGCTCGTAGATACGCAGTGTGGGTAGCATGGTCCCATAGTTTGCATGTATATGTATGAGTGTGTATGTATATATATTTTGATAGCCGAAAGGGCTTATGTTTATAAAAGTGATTATGTTTCAAATGATGAGATACTTCTATGGTCATGAGCATATAGTATGAATGATAGCAGATAAGTGACAGTATGAGCAGTGTTCGGTGGGTAGTCCCCGGATACCCGTCATGGCCCGTAGTTCGAGTCGTGACAGAAGTGGTATCGAAAGGCTCGGCCCCAGGAAGTGTCTACGAGCCGTGTCTAGTAGAGTCTTGTTTATGGTGTGTTGCATGCCACACTAATAAATAAAGTGAGGTTGCTGTGGCATTTAGGAAAAATGACCGTCCTTCTTCTCATGAAATCATGCGATAGAGCCGAGTATAGGATTTAATCCTCCCTAATGTGTATGTTGTGATTTCAGAATGCCGCCAAAAGGAAAAGCTAAAGCCGCCCCGAGGGGCAAGACTACGACAAAGAGGTGAGCGCAAAAGAGAGCCGCCTATGAATGTAGATGAAGATGAGTCACATAATGAGGCTCCATCTAATGCCTCCACTACTCCGCCTATTATGGAAGAGCAAGAAGGGGCTTCTGCTCTAGCTCCTATGCCTCCAGTTCCTCCACCGGCTACATCGGGTCAACAAGTGACCGAGGCTATTAACTTATTGACACAGTTGGTTGCCGCTCAGGCACAAAGGCAAAATACGGGCCCAGGTGATCGTTCAGCTAGTGCTAGAGTGTTACGTCCCGCGTTTTTGCATAATTTAGAAATCATGAGAATAATTAAGACTTGTGTGTTACAAGGCAAGAATTTGATTTTTGTTAATATGCTTATGTCGTTTATGAAATTATTGGTGTAAGGACATCGGGGAAGGCCGAGGGCAAATTTGGAATTTTGGAAATTAGTTTCGGAAATTACAAAACGAGTGTTTAACGAATTGGGCCAAGAAAAATTGGAAGAAAAATCAAGCCCAAATTGAGGTGTGGCCGGCCATAGGCCTTGGCCAAGCCCCATTTTAAATGGTCATGTGAATTACATGTGACCATTGATCAAGATATATATCATTGTGTGCCTTAGAACTTTCAAGAAACAAAATCAAAACAAACCTTGGGAGCAAACCCCTTTCCCCAACAACAAACAATTTTTTCTAGCTTAGTGTTCAATTCAAAAATCTCGTTCTTCTCATATTTGTAGTAAGTTCAAGACGCTCTCCGACGTGATACAATTTGTTTGGCGGAAAACCACGTTTGCGGCAAGTCGGAATTTCAAGAAAAGGTAAGGATTTTGCCATTTTTGTGTTATGGAACTTGTATGAGTGTTATAGTGATTGGAATAAGATGAGAATTGGGTAGTGTGTATGTGTGTGTGTACCGTGAGTGTGTGTGTGTGTGGTAAGGTGGCCGTGAGCCATGGCATGGTGAAGGAGACGAGTTTGGTGGTTGCTTAGTTTGTTAATTGCGTCGTTATGGCATTTATAACTCAAATGAATGTTTATTGAGGTGAATTGGCATTGAAGTTGTTTGTATGTAATTATGGGAATTTATGTGAATTTTATGTGATTTTTATATAATGATGGAATGAAAGTTTTAAACGTTAATTATGATTGTTGTTGATGAGTTTGTAGGAAAGATAATGTGATTTGGAAGTTTTGTTGTGGTTGTGGAAGAGTTGGATGGAATATGGAATTGGTAGAAACACATGAATTCATGAATAATGTATGGAACGTTATTGGAATATGTTTGAATACTATTGAATTAGTTAATGAATCTGGAAAATGTTGATATTAGTTTGATAATGTGAAGTTTGGATGGGAATTGTTGAACTATGTAGAAAGGAGACCTTTTGTGCCATAATGTAGTTTATGATGGTTGTTGATGTTGTTGGGTTGTTGTTGTTGATATTTTGAGCCGAGATGATTCTCGGGGATGTTATATATATAGGGGAAGTGTCGAAATTTCGGTAGACCAACATGACCTTAAGTTGAATACTTAGAATCTATAACTTACCTTTGGTAATCTTGACCATTTGTAGATTCTGGCGAACGGGAATCGAGCTTAAGCGAGCGTAAGACGCGCATAAGGTATGTAAAGCTCACCTATTCTTTATATGGCATGTCCTAGACCCACTAGGCCGAAAACGTGACTTTGGGGATAATCCTGCTCCTAGAGATTCGAGTTTGATTTTAGTTACTATTCATTCAGCGCAATTGAATCAAAATGCTTATCTTTGGATATAAAAATGCGTAAACCTTCGTACCTTTCGTAAATGAGTCCAAATTGCTCCGAAACTATCACGGATAACCCTGTGGAACCTAATGTTGGTAAATTATGTCCGCCGCTCAACTTAACCCGAGGTGGGCCCGCAGTCCCGAGAAATTCCCTTTATTTGGCTTATTTGTCTTATTTCCGTATGATATGAAAAGGAAACATTTACTATGACTCTAAGGTTCGTTTGAAACATCCTATGATATTAATTTGAACGTTTTTCACTAAGTATGACACTAGATTTTCCAAGAACGACCTACGATGTATTTTTCGAAAATTGATAACTTAAGAGCCGCGACTTTTAAGTATGAATCCCGATTGACGTGATACTTATTTTGAGTTAGCTAATGTTAATATAGATATATGTACATGAAACAATGTGTTGAGTTCGGGAAATTTATTTTTAATGTGCACCACGATTTCGCACTACTCGCTTTGCCGATGATTATGATTTCGTTCGCCGGTACCCGGCCGGCTTTGTAGTCGCGCGCCTTATGATAAATTCGGCAAGATGTCGTGTTTCGGTTTCCGAGACCTCGTCATAGGGCCGGTTACCGTATGTGGAGTTATGCTGTGATATGGCTAATGATATGATTTGTTTTGCTGACGCGAGACGTCGCGATATGATATGTGTGTGATATGATATGTGTGGGGTTTGTACGGAGATTTGAAACCTTCGGGAGTATGTTGTGTCAGGCACCAAAGGTCGGGTGGTAGCCACGTTCGAGCGTTATGCACGATTTTGATTTGCATTATTTGTATATGTTTCCGCACTGTTTGATACTTGATTTGGTATTTCTTCTTTGTACTCATATTTCACCGTTAGCTTGGATTTATGTACTATGCTTTACATACTCAAGACCTCTTTCAGACCCCTTTCTTCGGGGGTGCGTTTCATGCCCGTGTGCACGGATATACGTCCGGAGACCCGCCAAACAGTAGGCTACACACTCGCTGTCTTGGATTGGTCCTTTCTATCCGGAGCCCGCTGTCTATTGGTATATATATGCTTTTGATATGTATACGCTTTTGTACATTTGGACTATTTGGGTACGATGGGGCCCTGTCCCGTCATATGTTTCTGTTCGGAGTCTGTAGAGGCTTGTAGTCATCTTTGTGGGTCGAGGGTCCTACGTATGTTTATTTGTTGTGATTTGTACCTTTATGCAGTCCCGTTTTGTCTCGGGGCCATAGCGGCCCATATGTCCGCGCTTATGGTATATATGTGTTCGGCGATGTATATTCCGCCGCCCTTCCGATCTTTGTATGATATCTTATATCCGTTTAAATTAATGAATATAATATCGCGAGCTTTATGATGAATTATAATGATTTGATATGAATATCCGTTTGGGTGTCCAAATAGGGCGCCAGGCACGGCCCACGGGGCTGGGTCGTGACATAGAGCCCGTGACTTCATGAGTTTGAATCCGCCAGAATTCTTTGGGTCAAAGACGGATGAAGACCCGCAAGGCTTTATTGACGAGATGCTAAGAACATTGCGGATTATTCATGCTTCCGAGACTGAATCAGTGGAGTTAGCATCATATAGACTCCGAGTTGTGGGGGTTTTATGGTACAATATTTGGATAGCGTTGAGGCAAGAGAATGCGCCTCCTCCCGTGTGGCCAGAATTTATTGATGCTTCCCTTCGTCATTATTTGCCGCCCGAGGTTCGTCGAGCTAGAGCGGATAGATTCTTAAATTTGAAGCAAGGTAACATGAGCGCCTGGGAGTATAGCCTTCAATTTAATTCCTTGGCTAGATATGCTCCTACTATGGTGGCTGATATGGGAGATCGGGTGCACAAATTTGTGAGTGACTTAGGACCACATTTATTTAAGGATTGCTTGACGGCTTCATTGCAGGACGGGATGGACATTTCCCGCATTCAAGCCCATGCCCAAAATCTTAAAGGACAACAACCTCCGTAGAGGGGTGATCGTGATGTTGATAGAGGGCAAAGCAAAAGGGCCAGATCTATGGGCACAGGTAGCGATTTTAGAGGGGGATCACGACAGACATATTCTAGGCACTCGGTGTCGGCTGCTGATGAGTGCACCTTCCCGCTTTACTGCAAAGGTGGAGATCCGATCGCTCTTTTCATTCAGACGGGGCCGTAGTTCGAGGGGCCCGTGTTCTCACCTGGGAGATTTCGGTCCGAGGAGACCTCCGACCGCGATGCACCAAATGCGGTAGGTTACATTCTAGACGGGCCACCGGGGTTCGATGCTTGCTATGCTTGTGGTCGCGGGGCATATGATGAGAGATTGCCCGTCGATGATCGAGCAGCTAGGACCCCGGCCAACACAGATCGCGGCCGGTTCTTCGTCGATACATCCCAGGTGGCCCGCATTCCGGCTAGAAAGCCGAGGTAGAGGCCAAGGGGGGGTATCTACTTCAGGTGCCACACAACACTGCTTGTACGCTTTGGCCGGACAGCAAGACGTCTCTAGATATGGTTACAGGAACATTGATTGTGTTTTCTCATGACGTGTATGCATTGATAGATCTGGGTTCCCCATTATCCTATATTACTCCTTATGTTGCTAATTGTATTGGGGTGAAACCCGAGCCAATTAAACCCTTTGAGGTGTCTACTCCGGTTGGTGATCCCGTGATAGCTAAACAAGTGTATAAAGGTTGTATAATTGTGGTATGTGATCGTAGCACCAAAGCTGATTTAGTTGAGCTAGAAATGTTAGACTTTGATGTTATAATGGGTATGGATTGGTTGGCCTCATGCTATGCTAATGTTTATTGCCGAATGAAATTAGTCCGATTCCGCTTTTTCGGGAGAGCCCGTGCTTGAATGGAAAGGTAATACGGCAACTCCGAGAGGTAGGTTTATTTCCTACCTTAAGGCAAGAAAGATGATAGCTAAGGGCTATATTTATCATTTAGTCCGAGTTCAGGACATCGAGGCAACATCGCCAACTCTTCCAACATTCCTGAGAAGGAATGAGTTCCCGGATGTATTCCTGCATGAACTTCCAGGCCTTCCTCCAGAAAGGGAGATTGACTTCGCCATAGATGTGTTGCCGGATGCCGAGCCTATTTCTATTCCTCTTTATCGAATGGCTCCGGCAGAATTGAAAGAATTAAAGGCTCAGTTGAAAGATTTGCTCGAAAAGGGATTCATTAGACCCAGTTCATCACCGTGGGGAGGGCCAGTGTTATTTGTGGAAAAGAAAGATGGCTCCCTACGAATGTGTATTGACTATAGATAGCTGAATAAGGTGACGATAAAGAATGTGTATCCTCTTCCAAGAATTGATGATTTATTTGATTACGGGGTGTCAAGTGGTTTTCCAAAATAGATTTGAGGTCGGGTTATCATCAAGTGAGAGTCGAGAAGAAGATATTCCCAAGACGCCTTTCGAACAAGATATGGCCATTATGAATTCCAAGTAATGTCGTTTGGCCGATTATTAATGCTCCCAGACATTCATGAATTTAATGAATAATGTATTAGCTCTCTAGATCTGTTCGTGATAGTATTCATTGATGATATTTTAGTGTATTCTCGCACGTAATCGAACATGCGACATCATCTATGTATTGTTCTTGGAATTCTCCGTACTCGGGAGTTGTATGAAAAAAATTTCAAGTGCGAGTTTTGGCTAAGTTCTGTGACATTCTTGGGCCATGTTATTTCAAATGATAGCATTAGAGTTGACACTCAAAAGATAGAGGCTGTGAAGACTTGGCCAAGGCCTACGACGCCTACAGAAGTTCGTAGTTTTCTGGGTTTGGCAGGTTATTATAGAAGATTTGTAGTGGGATTTTCATCTATTTCAGCCCCATTGACGAGGCTAACCCAGAAGTCAGCAAAGTTTCAGTGGAATGACGCTTGCGAGCGTAGCTTCCAAGAGTTGAAGGTCAGGTTAACCTCAGCGCCAGTTTTAACATTCCCAGAAGGGCCGGATGACTATGTTGTGTATTGTGATGCTTCCGGTGTTGGGTTAGGATGTGTATTAATGCAGCATGGAAAAGTCATTGCTTATGCTTCGAGGCAGCTGCGAAAACATGAAAAGAACTACCCCACTCATGATCTCGAATTGGCTACAGTTGTTCATGCATTGAAAATGTGGAGACATTATTTGTATGGCGTGCATGTTGATATCTATACAGATCATAAGAGTCTCCAATATATTTTCAAACAGAAGGAGTTAAACCTTCGGCACAAGGCGGTGGTTAGAACTACTAAAAGATTCTGATGTGAATATCTTATACCACCCCGGAAAGGCAAATATAGTAGCGGATGCACTTAGCCGCCGATCTATGGGTAGCCTATGTGAAGTGACTTTGGAGAAGAAAGAAATGATTCATGAACTCCATCAACTAGCTAACCTTGGAGTGCGCATAATTGATTCAGGCAATGCAGGGGTCAGTGTTAACAATCCCACAGTTTCGTCCATGGATGCGTAAAATAAAAGAGCACCAATATGAGGATCCCAAATTGAAATATTATAAAGGTGTGAAGTTCCCAAAATAAAAGTCATTATTTGAAGTCTTAGTAGATGGGGTTCTCAGGTACCAGAATAGATTATGTGTTCCGGATGTGGCAGAATTACGCCGTCAAATTTTAGAAGAAGCTCATTACTCCCGGTATTCTGTCCATCCAGGAGCGACGAAAATGTATCATGATCTTAAATTGATATA